>NW_027397064.1:70397561-70701998 GCF_003265705.2 Callorhinus ursinus | reverse complement strand
ACGAGGGTTCCACCCCCTGCTTAGCCACTGGAGCGACGTCCCTCAGCAGAGCTGACTTCTAAAAGTTCCGATTTTGTGCTCCGCGGCTCTATCACTTGCCAGAAGCGGCCGACGGAGGCCCCCTCCCCCGCCGTCTATCCTCCGAATATCGCCTCGGATTCACTTCTCCGCACGTCCTACCTTCCAGAAAGTGGTCGCTTTTCTGTTCAGGGTGTTGTTACTATTCTTATCTTCGATCTCCTGTTGAGTTCGTAGGTGTTCAGAATGGTTTGATCCCTATTCAGCTGAATTCCTGAGACCAGACAAAATCCAGGTCTCCTACTCCTCCGCCATCTTGCTCCGCCCTCCCTGACTTATATTTTTAAGAGGTAGTTCTGGAAATATTGGGTGAAGAATGGATAGTAGAGGAGCAAAGGAGAAACAAGGAGACCAGATAGAAGAATAAGGCAAAAATGATCACTTGGACCAGGAAATGAAGGGAAGTGTTCAGATTTGAGATGGCTTTTGAGTGGAGCCAGACTGCTCACTGAGGGATTACATATGAAGTTTGAAGAAAACGGGAATCAAGGATGATTCCTAGATTTTTGCTAGAGCAACTGGTTGAATGATGGTACCAATAACTGAGATGGAAGATTGGAAGAATAACAGGTTTGGGAAAGAAAGACCATCAGGAGATCAGCATTGAACATTAAACAGTTGACATGACTATAAGACCTTGAAGTGAAGATTCCAGATAAACATATGGAGGGTACAGATGGGAGACTCAAGGGTTGATTCAGGGCTGGATATCTAAATTAAGGAAATACCCACTTAAAATGGTATTTGATGCCACAGGACTAGATGAGATCTCGAGGGTGAGAGCACAAATAGAAGAAAATGGCCATGTACTTTCATTCCTATCTTCCTTTTGCAAAGTTTCCTAACTAGAATGACATCCTTTCCCTCTTCCACCTGTCAGTTTTACTCTACTCTTATTCTCAGAACAAAGACCATCTCCTACTTGAATCATCCTCTGAACCCTCCAGGAAAAAAATCTTAGCTCCATCCTTGGCACACCAATGACACTTGGTGAAAGTTTATGACTCTCCATTTTGTCCTGCCTTGAGTTCCTTGATTTTTTTCATGAGGCTCTCCCACTGGATTGTTACTGATATATTTAGGCCTTTATTACGTGCCTGGCATGGTCTGCCCTGCCTGTAGTCTGCTAAATCCCTCCTATCCATTCTTTAAGACTCAGTTTTAGCATTGCTTTCTCAGCCTTCCTCCTTCTCCCTCTCCTCCAGACATAGATGTACCTTCTAAGGCACTATTTATGTATCCTTAGTATAGCATTTTCCATATTGGTCGGCATTATTCTTCTTTGTATTGTAGTACCTTGTATCATGTCTGACACAGGGCTTAATTGATCATCATTAGGTGAGTGGAAGCTTCTTCTGGTCTCTGGCCTGAGAATAACAAAGTTGTGGATGGGAACAAGGCCAGCAGTTTTATTTGCAGGATGGTAAAGTCTGAACTAAGCACTTCCCTAAGGACAGTTCCATTCACTTTTTGACAATAGGAGCAGGAAGTTTGTGTCAAGAATTATTTGCTTTGAAAACCTCAAACTAAAGTTAAAGCTAAGGATATTTAGCTAGCCCTTTGGGACATTTGTTGAGACCAGATTTCAAACATCCTGTTTTTTTACTTTTTGAGTGATTCTTAAAACATTCCAATGATAGGGAAATCAGATAGTAAGTTCAAGTAATAAGAGTTGAATTCAAAGTTTGTTTCTTGACTTTCACAGATGAGGTTTCTAGAAAAAGCTTGCTTTTCTGAAAAACAAAACAGGACTAAACTCCCCCCATTTCCTCTTATTATCTCAGATTCCTATTGGATGTTTCCCTTTCATAGTCCTACAGTTTGCTGATTTTGGTGAAATTAAGCCAGTAGAAGTGTAAATAAACCAAAGAAACTATTCTGTAAAATAATGCTATGCTAACTTTTCAAAGAGTTTGACATCATTTTTATATCCCATCTTACCTTTCTAATCTTCCAAACAATATGTTTCTTATTAAAAACTCCACTAGGAAACAATGTTTATAGCATTAGAGTACCTCAAAGTTTAATTTTAAAAAACTTGGACTAATACTACACGACCATTAAATTATATTTTTTCACTCCTTCAGTCCAAGAATTATTATAATTCAGCATGAAATAAGAATTTCTTGTTTACACATAGAAAACAAATATTAGGAGGACTAAAGCATTATAGAAGGAAGACAGTTTAATTTCTGATTTTAAGCAATCTGTGTGATGTTGAATCTTTGAACAAATAAACTTCTATACCTTGCTCCCAGGTCACTATTTCAAAGGTTTTAGTGACTTATTCAGAAGGAGGTCACAATTCTTAACTAGATACATAAAATATATGAAATAGGAAGTTCAAAATATCCAGTTCTATCACTCATAAGCCATTGAGATAATGGACTGTTAGTCCATTTTCTAGATTCTAATTTACTTAGCCAATTATTTGCATCTTACAGATCTTTCTACTTTTGGTCTGCAATATGCACCCTCACAAAATAGTGATATTGTTACATGTAAAAGCAGCAGGACCTCTTAAAAGTTTTTTTTTTTACTTTACTTTTTTTTCCATTTGCTCCATTTAGATCAGCCTGTATCCCATAAAATTGTCACCAATTGAAGTATGACTATTCTTTCCCTACAATCAATTTGATAAGCGTCTATATTTCATCACATAATCTTTCACACATTTGTGTGAATTTCTGAAAGGTAAGGAACATGCCTTATGCTGTAATATTTATTTGTATCTAGTATTGCATCTTGCAAATGAGAAATACATGATATACCTCTGCTAAATGAATCTAGTGAAAAACAATATGGAAAAGCAACATCGCACATAATACTTTTTTTTCTTTTTAATTAACATATAATGTATTATTTGTTTCAGGGACACAGGTCTGTGATTCATCAGTCTTACACAATTCACAGCGCTCACCATAGCGCATACCCTTCCCAATGTCCATCACCCAGCCACCCCATCACTCCCACCCCCTCCACTCCCGCAACCCTCAGTTTGTTTCCGGAGATTAAGAGTCTCTTACGGTTTGTCTCCCTCTCTGGTTTTGTCAATACTTTCCTTATTTCAACTTATATAAATCCAAAACTACTAATAAAGAAACCAATTAAACAATAACAATAGATGATAAACAATCAGTGGTCCATTCCACTAAGTCATGTGTGGGGTGGAAGTGCATTTAATCTCAAAAGAGCCTGGGGCCATGGTATTTCTCAAGTCAGATTGTCTATGAGAGTCAGATTAAAGATTTTTTCTTCTTTTAAAGATGAACACTTTGTCACCTCTATCCTCAAAACCTTTCAGTCAAAATGATCTCTTCTATACTTTAAGGTACAGAGAGCTCTGTGGGCTTCAACCCAGGACCTCGTGAAGCTTCTGAATAAAAATTTGGCCCTAAAAGAATTACTTTGCATGGCATTCTTTATGCAAATATTTGAACACTCTTTATATGGGTAAGAAATCAAAATAGAAAGTCAAATTTGCAAACATCCTGCCTGGTTATTTGAATAGATCTCCTTTCAGTCCACAGTTCAGACTATTTGTATTTCAGCTACTTATCAGTATCCTAAACTTGAACATTTTTGCCACCAATCTCCAACCTGATAAACAAGTACTTCCACCACTGGTAAGAGGGTAGATAGTCATACTCTTTCTGAAGAATAAATAAGAAAATCACTAGCAAAAAGCCTCAGGGATTAAGAAACAAAGTTTAAGAATTAATAAGCAGGGACATATGCAAAGATTTAGGTATCAGTATGTTCATTACAGCCTTAAAATGGTGAAAGGTTGGAAATAATTTAACACTCCAGAATAAGAAAGTGGTTAAATGCAATACTTCACATAATGAGATACTATGTAAACACTAAAAATTATGTGATAGGAAAACAGGGGAAAATATACAAGATTTATTGATAAAATTTTAACAATAGGTTAAAAATAATATATGCAGTATGATTCTAGTTAAGTTAAATTCCCCATGTATGTTGAAAAAAGAATATAAGGACATTGCTAATAATTTTCTTTTGGTACCAGTTTAGGAACTGGAATGACTTTTATTGTATTCTGTGTGCTCGTTTGTATTTTTCAAACTGTCTACAATGGACATAAATACTTTACAATTACAAAAGTATGTTTTTTGAAAGTCTGGCCAAGAAAAATCAATATTTAGAAGGAACATCTAAGGGACATGACTATTATTCATTCCTGAAGTTTCCAAACTCCATTTCTATACCAAGTCAGATGACAGGAACATTGTATTTCCCTGTATATAACATTTTCACTTCTTATCACCTTGCATGCAGCATCACTTTCACTTTCTAGAGAAAGTTTCACAGGACTATGGTTTAATTTTATATCATAGGCCTTATAAAGGTTGATGCAATATCATATGAGGATTGATTTAGATTCTTCTGTAAAGCAGTTCTACTAAAAATGCTATCCACTGGGTGGTTTGCTTCCCTCCCCCCCAGTACATGCTGTCAGCTCCTGATGTGCTAGGATGTTGTCTATTATTAGCAAATAAGAGCTAAATGCTTCCTTTTAACTTTAACCATGTTCAATTACAGCACCCCTTTTTAGTCTTGGTTTGCTGACATAACTATATTCCCATCCTCTTAATTTTTTGTCTTACATTCTCTTACTAATTTTCTATTTTAATGATTCTTAATAGGAAACAGATGGCATGCTTAAAATTAGAATAAATCAAGAAGAATATAATAAGGGGACAATTGACAAAGGAGGGTTGGAATTCAGGGAAATCATAAGACATCATGCAATAGCTGAGCTGCTTTACCACCCATTGACTAGAGTCAGAGAAAGCTGTGTGAGGAGGGCCACCTGACAGGAGGAGCTGAGAACTTTGGTGGAGGACACAGCTGGTCATCACAACTCTGCTGGCCTAGGAGCTGGGGAAACAACTCTCCCAACATCAGTCTCCTTTCTCATTCCCATCTCTAGTGTTCCATTTTCACTGAATCCAACCAGAAGCCAGAGGTCAAAGGAGTTGTACAAAACAACTGAAAAGAATGGAGAGTATGACCCAAAGGGAGGATGCTCAGCACAATAGTATTAATGCCTCTTATTATAATTTGCTTGGAAGTAGGTGATATCTATATGCATAAAAAAATAACATGAATCTCTGTTAGGTGGTGTTCACTTTGGTCACTTATGAGAGCATTTTTCAGTAGCAGAGCTATCTACTTGAATTGGCAATAGCTGTTTTCTGTTGTGTTGTAGCCTTATGTCCTTAGAACAATGGTGAACCAAGAAAGTGTTCTGAGGTAAACACATTAGTTATCTTCCTGTTAATTGCAATGCCAGGTGGATTAAAAAATAACTGTCATGTCTTCTTTAGACATAAGGTTTATTTTCAGTATGGGCATTGAAATATTACATAATGATCATGTCATATGTTGATATTGCTAAAATGAATTTGTCTGTAATCTTGTTTAATTTCTCTCTTTTCACTATGCATTAGGAAGGGAGTATATATACTGAGGATGTTGTATTTCACAGCCTGAGGTGTCACGGAGAGTGAAAAGTGAAAAGTAATCAAACCTCAGAGCCATTCAATCATAACTTCTTAGAGCTGAGGTGATTTTAACAATCATTTAATCCAAACACCTCATTTTACAATTGAGGAGGCAAAATCCCACAGAGCCTGCATAACTTGCCCAAGGTCACCCACCTTGTTAGGGCCTCCTAGTTTGGCATATTTTCCTCTATGCCTCAGCGTTAAAGTACAGTTGTATACTGCTCGTTCATTATATTCATTCATTCAACCAATATTTGTTGAGTGCCTTCTGCCAGGCACTGGAGATACAACGATTAAAATAGACAAACCCCTCTTTTTTATGGACCTTACATTCTAGAAGAGAAAGAGAAAACAGCCAATAAATAAATAGATGAGTGCCAGGTAGAATTATAAGTGCTAAGAAAAAAATAAAAGTAGGGCAAATGGACAAAATGACAGAAAAAGAGGATGCTATTTTAAGTTTGGTAATTGAGGATGAACTTTCTCTTTGATAACATGATATTGGAGTGAAGTTGAGTTATGCAGACATCAGGCAGCGGGAATAGCCACTGCAGAAGCCTAAGAAGACATGGGCCAGGGTGTTGGAAGAGGAGGAAGTAGACTGGTACGGCTGGCACAGGATGAGTTAGGGGGAAAATGGCAGGATATAAGATCCAAGAGATATAGAATGTAGTGCAGGAAGTGACATCTCTGACCGCTGTGTGGAAAATAGCCTGGAGAAGGGAGTAGGAATGCAAAAGGAGGAGGCAGAGAAATTAAAGATTAAGAAGTTATTATAATGGCTCCTATTTAAAAGGTAGAACTTTTATTTGTGACAATAGGTGAGGGTATCAGTAGGAGGTGTGCAGGGGAAAAGTAAGAGTCAAAGATAATATCAAGGCTTTTGGCCAGAGCGCTGGGAGAAGAGGTTTTCATTTGTTGAGAAAAAGAAAACTGGGGAAGGAGCAGGTCTGCAGGGAAAAACAAGAATACATTTTGGGTATACTAGATTTGAGGCAATGGGATGTATGAATTTGGAGTTCAGGAGAGAAGCCTAGACCAGAGATGTTAATTGCTCTTTGTCAGCATATAAATGACATCTAAATAATATTGCATTGATTGAGATCACCTAGGAAGTATATATACTTAGAGGACTGAGCTTCAGGGCACTCCAAGGCCCAGAAGTTAGAATGATGTGGAGGATCCACCCACGTTTATTGAGAAGGAGAAACCAGTGAGGTAAAAAGAGCAAAGTGAGATAAAAGCAGAGAGAATGGCTTCTTGGGAGCCAAGTATCAAGTTTTCCAAGGAGGAGGTGGTGATCATTTCTGTCTTAATAGTTCAAGTAAAGTAAGGACTGAGAACTGACTCCTGGAATGAGCAACATGGAGATCAGTTATGACCTTGGTAAGCACAGCTTTGCTGGAGTGGAGGGACAAAATAGCCCATGAGAGAATGAATGGAAAGAAATTGGAGACAGTGTGTAGGCTATAGAATCGTACAATTTTTAGGGGAGGGGGTTTGGGGTCAAGGGAGAGTATTTTTTTTTAAAAATAGAAGTCATAATGGCATATTTGTAGGTTAATAGGAAAGATCTAGAAGAGAAGAGAGAAATGGTGGTGGGAGAGAGATTGGGATGACCTTGAATAGGAGAGAGGGGATAGGGTGCAGTGCATAAATGAAGGGGCTGGCTTTAGGAGCACAGATACGTCATGCATTATAAAAGGGAAGGTGGGTAATGGGTACGAATTCTGATCGGTTGGTAGATGTGATACTGGAAGCCTGTGGAGATTCTCTTCTTGTTAAATAACATCCTGATAGGTAAAAAAAATCATATCAAAATCATTATTTTCTTTAATCTACTGAACAAAAGAACAGCATCAAGGAGGCAATGAAGGTGGTTTTTTTAATCCATTCATAACACCCACTTGACACTTCAATTGTGATCAAACTATAATGGTGTATGTAAGTGATGAATCACCAAATTCTACACCTGAAATTAATATTGTACTGTATGTTAGCTAGCTGGAGTTTAAATAAAAACTTGGGGAAAAAAATCTATAATTGTGTGGTTTCTTATAAATTGTTTAGCCATAGTGGTTCATTAACCCAAGGAGAGAAATCCTGAGGGAATATTAAGACGAGTAAAGAGATTGACACAGTGAAACTATTTGCACATATAGAACAGCAACAAATATTCCTAGTAAGCAGACTACTAAAGAGTTTTATTTTATTTTATTTTATTTTAAATATTTTATTTATTTGACAGAGAGAGACACAGCGAGAGAGGGAACACAAGCAGGGGAGTGGGAGAGGGAGAAGCAGGCTCCCCGCGGAGCAGGGAGCCCGATGTGGGGCTCGATCCCAGGACCCCGGGATCATGACCTGAGCCGAAGGCAGACGCTTAACGACTGAGCCACCCGGGCACGCCCCTACTAAAGAGTTTTAAAATTATCAGTTTCCTGTCTATTTAGAAATTCTGAGTAAACTAAGACAGGACCAAAGCCATGAAAATGACCCTAAAGCAAATAGTTTAAAACTGAGTTTTCTCAAAATTTATTAATCACAAAATTAAGAGCAAACAGCAATCACAATGGTGCACAGCATAGCACAAGTGTTTAGAATCATGAACTATGGAGTTAGCCCTCCTGGGTTCAAACTCTGAACCTCTTTATGTCTGTTTGACTTTGGGGAAATTATGTACCTTCTATGTGTCTCAGTTTTTCTTTTATAAAATGAAGATCATATTAGTACCTTGCCCTTAGGGTTGTCAAGAAGATTAAGTGAACATAGAACAGTGCCTTGCATGAAGCAAGCACTATATAGATGTCTATTAAATAAATCAAACCACCATGAATAACCAAGACCTAGACAGAAAATATAGCCAAAAATTGATACCTGGAGTTAATTTAAAAATATTTTTAAAACTGCCTATTGAAAAATCTCTTCCAGAGAAACATACAGCTGGCTCTCAATGATCCAGGCTGCTTTTTTTCCCCCTCCATCTGACTTTCCTAAAACTCTGTCCTGACAAAGAGTAGGAAGATTCTATCAAGTTTTTGTTTTTGTTTTACTTTTTAAAGAGAAGTTCTAGTAGAAAATTTCACTTTTTTCCCCAGTTTTATTGAGAAATAATTGGCATATATCCTTGTATAAGTTTAAGGCATATAGTATGATGGTTTGATTTACATATAAGATGATTACCATAATAGGTTCAACTAACATTCAATTTCTCATATAGATAGAGTAAAAAGAAAAGAAAGAAGAAAGAAAGTGATCTAGTATCTTTTGACAATCTTCCTCTAATTTCCCCTCCCACCACCCCCTCTTGTGATCATAAGTCTGATCTCTCTATTAGAGTTGTTTTTTTTAATATTCCACACATAAGTGAGATCATACAGTATTTGCCTTTCTCTGAATTCATTTAGCATTACTTTCTCTGACTACACTTAGCATTATGATTTCACTTTCTCTGTCTTACTTCATTCAGCATAATGCATTCAAGGTCCATCCATGTTGTTGCAAATGGTGTATTTCCTCATTCTTAATGGCTGAATAATATTCCATTATATATATACCATGACTTCTTTATTCATTCATCCATTGATGGATACTTAGTTGTTTCCATGTCTTGACTATTGTAAATAATGCTGCCTTGAACATGGGGGTGCAGATATCTTTTTGAGTTAGTGTTTTTGATACCTTTGGATATAGCCCCCAAAATGGAATTTCTGGATTATATGATAGTTCTATTTTTAATTTTTTGAGGATCTTCCATACTGTTTTCCATAGTGTCTGTACCAATTCATAATATCACCAACAGTGCACAAGGGTTCCCTTTTCTCCACATCCACACCAGTGTTTGTTACCTCTTGTCTTTTTGATGGTGGCCATTCTAAAAAGCATTAGGCGATATCTCATTGTGATTTTAATTTGCATTTCCCCAATGACTAGTGATGTTGAGCATCTTTTCATGTACCTCTGGCCTTTTATACGTCTTCTTTGTAGAAATGTCTATTCAGATCCTTTAAAAATGCCTAATTTTTAAATTGGGTTGTTTTGTTTTTGCTGTTAATTTGTATGAGTTCTTTATATATTCTGGATATTAACTTTTTATCAGATATATGGTTTGCAAATACTTTTTCCCATCCCATAGGTTGTCTTCTCACTTTGTTGGTGGTTTCTTTTGACTATAGAAGCTTTTTAATTTGACGTACTACCACTTGTTTATCTTTTGTTGCTTGTGCTTCAGTATCATACTGAAAAATCATTACTAAGACCCATGGCAAGGAGCTTTGTTCCTATGTTTCCTTCTAGGAGTTTCACAGTTTCAGGTCTTATATTTAAGTCTTTAATCCATTTTGAGTTAATTTTTGTGAGTGGTATAATATATGGTTCCAGTTTCATTCTTTTACATGTGAATATCCAATTATCCCAGCTACATTTATTGAGGAAACTGTCTTTTCTCCAGTGAGTATTCTTGGCTCTTATCAAGTATTAGCTGACCATATAGGGTTGGGTTTATTTCTGGGCTTTCTATTTTGTTCCATTAGTCTATTTGCTTATTTTTATGCTAGCACCATAATGTTTTGATGACTATAGCTTTATAGCATAGGTTGAAATCAAGAAGTATGAGACCTCCTGCTTTGTTCTTTCTCAGATTTCCTTGGCTATTCAGGGTCTTTTGTGGTTTCAGGAGAATTTTTCTACTCCTGTAAAAAATGCCATTAGACTTTTGATAGTGATTGCACTGAATTTATAGATGGCTTTCAGTAGTATTGACATATTAACAATACTACTTCCAATCCATGAACACAAGATACTTTCCATTTATTTGTGTCTTCTTCAATTTCTTTCATCAGTGTCTTGTAGTTTTTAGCATGAAGACATTTCACTTCCTTAGTTAAATTTGTTAAGTATTTTATTGTTTTTCATGCTTTTGATGCTACTGTAAATGGGACTGATTTCTTTGTTTTTAAAAATTTCATTTTTACTGTATAGAAATGCTATTGATTTTTCTATGTTGATTTTGTATCCTGCAACTTTACTAAATTTACTGATTAGATCTATCAGTTTTTGGTTAAGTCTCTAGGATTTTCTATATATAAAATTATGTTGTCTGCAAATAGAGACAATTTTACTTCTTCCTTTCCAATCCTGATGCCCTTCCCTCCCTCCCTTCCTTCCTTTCTTTCATTGCCTGGTTGCTCTAACTAGGACCTCCAGTACTATATTGACTAAAAGTATAAGAATGAGAATCCTCTGTTGTTCCTGATATTAGAGGAAAAGCTTTCATCCCTTCACCATTGTGTATGATGTCAGCTGTGGGCTTGTCTTACATGGCCTTTATTATGTTGAGATATATTCTCTCTATGCCTGATTAAGAGTATTTATCATGAATGGATGTTGAATTTTGCTGAATACTTTTTGTGCATCTATTGAGATGATCATATAATCCTTTTCTTTCATTCTATTATGTGATGTATCACATTGGTTGATTTGCTTATGTTGAAACATCTTTGCATCCCAGAGATAAATCCCACTTGATCATGGTGAATGATACTTTTAATGTACTGTTAAATTTAGTTTGCTAGCATTTTATTGAGAATTTTGGTATCTACATTCATCAGGGATATTGACCTATGGTTTTCTTTTCTAGTAGTGTCCTTTTCTGATTTTGGTATCAGGATAATAATGGCCTCAAAAAATGAGTTTGGGAATGTTCTCTCCTCTTCAAATTTTTGGGAAGAGTTTGATAAGGATTGGTGTTAATTGTTCTTTAAATGTTTACTAAAATTCAACAGTGAAGCCACCTGGTCCTAGGCTTTTCTTCATTGGAAGATATTTTATTCCTGATTTAATCTTCTTATTAGTAATTGGTCTATTCAGATTTACTATTTCTTCCTGATTCAGTCTTGGTAATTTGTATGTTTCTAAGAATTTTCCCATTTCTCCTAGGTTGTCCAGTTTTTTGGCATATAAATATTCATAGTAGCCTCTGATGATCCTTTTCTTGCCTGTGGTATCAGTTGTAATGTCTCCTTACTCATTTATAATTTTGTTCGTTTGGGTCTTCTCTCTTTTTTCCTTAGTTAGTCTACCTAAGGGTTTGTCAATTTTGTTTCTCTTTTCAAGAACCAACTCTTAGTTTGGTTAATTTTTCAATTGTTTTTCTGTTCTCTATTTCATTTATTTCTGTTCTAATCTTTATTATTTCCTTTCTTCTGCTAATTTAGGCTCATTTTGTTTTTCTTTTTCTAGTTCCTTAAGGTGTAGAGTTCGGTTGTTTACTTGGGACATTTCTTGCTCCTTAATGCACTTACTGCTATTAACTTGACCTCTAAGAACTGCTTTTGCTATGTCCCGTAAGTTCTAGTATGGTAAATTTCTGTTTTCATTTGTCTCAAGAAATCTTATTTCCTCTTTAATTTCTTCTTTGATTCATTGGTTATTCAAGAGAGTATTGTTTAATTTCCATGCCTTTGTGAATTTTCCAGTTTTCCTCTTGTTATTGATTTCTAATTTCATGCCATTGTGGTCAGAGAAGATACTTGGTACAATTTTAACCTTCTTATACTTGCTAAGATTGTTCTGTGGCCTAACATAAGGTCTATCCTAGAAAATGTTCCATGTGCACTTAAGAAGAATGTGTACTCTATTGTTGGATAGAGTGTTTTGTATATGTCTGTTAGTTCCATTTGATCTACAGTATTGTTCAGATCCACTGTTTCCTTATTGATTCTCTGTTTGGAAATTTATCCATTATTTAAAGTAGACTATTAAAATGTCCAACTATTATTGTATTACTGTTTATTTCCTCGTTTAGCTTTGTTAGTTTTTGCTTTACATATTTAGGTGCTCCAGTGTTGGGTGCATAAATATTTACAGTTATATCATCTTGATGTCCTAAACCCTTTATCATTATATAATGACTTTCTTTGTCTATTTTTACCATTTTAAGTTTAAAGTCTATTTTATCTAAAGTAAGTATAGCTACTTTGGGAGTTTTATTTGTTTGTTTAGTTTTTTATTGTTTGGTTGGTTGGCTTTGGTTATCATTTGCTTGAAATTTCTCTATCCATCCCTTCACTCTCAGTCTATGTGTATCCTTAAGGCTAAAAAGAGTCTCTTGTAGGCAGGATATTGTTGGGTCTGATTTATTTATTTATTTTTATTAAATCCATTCAGCCATTATATGTCTTTTGATTGGGGAATTTAATCTGTTTACATTTAAAGTAATTTTTGATAGGTAAGAACTTACTATTGTCATTTTGTTAATTGTTTTCTGGTTATTTTGTAGATCCATTGTTCCTTGTTTCTTATCTTTCTCTCTTTTTTTTGCATTTTGATGTCTTGGTATTGATATGCTTTGACTTCTTTATCATGTTCTTTTGTGTAATTACTACAAGATTTTCCTTTGTGGTTATCATGAGCCTTACATAAAATATATTAAATTTATTTATTATTTTATTTTTTTAAAGATTTTATTTATTTATTTGTCAGGGAGAGAGAGAGAACAAGCACAAGTAGGGGAAGCGGCAGGCAGAGAGAGAAGCAGGCTCCCTGTTGAGTAGAGAGCCTGATGCGGGATGCTGGGATTATGACCTGAGCCAAAGGCAGATGCTTAACTAACTGAGCCCCCAAGGTGTCCCTTTTAAATTTATATTAAACCTATTTTAAACTGATAACAATTTAACTTCAATAGAACTGATATATTTTACACATTTAATTCTTTTCTCCCTCATACTTTAGGTTATTGTTGTTACAATTTACATGTGTTTGCTTTGCATTGTGTAACTAATAACAGATCATTGTATTGATGATTTTTTCCATATTTTTTAACTTTTAAACTAGAATTGTGAGTTATGTACCACTATTACCATATTGCAGAATCTAACAATGACTATATATTTACCATTATCAGTGAAATTTATGCTACTTTTTTGTGTTTTTATGATGTTAATTAGCATTCTTTTACTTCCACTCAAGAATTCTCTTTAGTATTTCTCATAAGGCAAGTCTGGTAGTAATGAACTCCCTCAGCTTTTGTTGTTTGGGAGTCTTTATTCCTCCATTTCTGAAGGACAGCATCACTGGATATAAAACTCTTAATCAACAGTTATTTTCTTTCAATTTTTTTGAATGTCATCCCCTTGTCTCCTGGCCTGAAATGTTTGTAGTGAGAAATCCACCTATAGTCCTATCAGTTCCCTTATATGTAATTTCTCTCTTTTTTCTTGCTGCTCTTAAAATTCATTGTCTTTCACTTTTGACAATTTATTTATCATGTGTCTCAGTGTAGCCCTATTTTGGTTCAACCTATTTGGGGTCTTTTGGGACTCATGGATCTGGATGTTCATCTCTCTTTCCAAGTTTGAGAAGTTTTTAGCCATTATTGCTTTAAATATATTTTCTGTTCCTTTCTTCTGTTTTCATTCTGGAATTCCCATGATGTGAGTATTATTTCTTTTCATCACATCCCATAATTTCCATAGGCTTTCTTTATTCTTTTTCATCTTTTTCTTTTTCTCCTCTAACTAGATGGTTTCTAATGTCCTATCCTCTCAGTTGCTGAATCTTTCTTTGGCATGGTGGAGTCTACTTCTGAAAATTTCTGTTGAGTTCTTCAGTTCAGTTGCTGTGTTTTTAACTTGAGAATTTCTGTTTGTTTTGGTTTGGGGTTTTTTTGTTTGTTTTTTTGTTTGTTGTTTTTTATTTATTTTTTAAGATTTTATTTATTTATTTGACAGAGAGAGACACAACAAGAGAGGGAACACAAGCAGGGGGAGTGGGAGAGGGCAAAGCAGGCTTCCTGCCAAGCAGGGAGCCCGATGCGGGGCTTAATCCCAGGACCCTGGGATCATGACCTGAGCTGAAGGCAATGCTTAACAACTGAGCCACCCAGGCACCCCTGTTTTGGGGGTTTTTTTGTTGTTGTTGTTTTGGTTTTTTTGATGGTTGCCATATCCTTGTTGAGCTTCTCATTTTGTTTACGCACTGTTTTCCTAATTTTGTTTGGTTGTCTGCATTTTCTTGTACTTCACTAAACTCCCTTAAGAGGATTATTCTGAATTTCTTCTCTGAGAGTTCATAGATGTCCCTATCTTTACGGCCAGTTATTAGAGTTTTATTAGTTTCTTTTGGTGGTGTCTTATTTATGTGATTCCTTATGTTGGTTTCTGTGCATTTTTGTAATGGAGCCTCTCTTGCAGACTTTATAGATTTGCTTTGGCAGAGACAGTTCTTCACCAGTCAGCTCAGTTTGGGTTTCTGGGTGTGTTTACTGGTAATGTCTTTGGGCAGGTGGTGCTTACTATTATGGCCTATTTTGGGGTGAGGGAACTATTCAAGCTCTGAGGACAGGGATGGGGGTGTGCCATTGACTGAGAACATTTAAATAGGACTTCTGGCTTGGTTCTCTATACAAGTGAGGCTGTAGGATAGGCTCCACAGTTATCTGAATTCTCTGGTCAGGCTTACCAGATGGTTGGGACTGGATACGTTATTCAATAATAGATGGAGCTATGAATTAGCTTCCCTGCACTGTCAGGGCAGGAGGACAGGGCCCAGGGCCTGTACAGCTCCTTGTCTGGGGAACCAAATCTGTCCTGACTATGCACTGAATTCCCTGGTCAAATGAGTCCACCAGTTTATTTTGCAGATGAGGGAAGCCACAGGCTGTTCAAGTGCCACTGTAGGCAGGGCTGTTGAATCATCTATGCAGCTTCTCATGTGCTCTGGTTAGGTTCCCTGGTTGGACAGCCTAAAGGTTATATTTACCAATAATCAGGGCTACGAATTAAATCCCCTTCCCTGACACAGTGGGAGAAGCAGCTCTAAAACTGTCTTGTCTTAACTAAAGTCAACCCCCACCACAAGTTCCCTGGCTATTGCCTTTGCTCTGCAAACCATCGGCTCTGCTGCCCTTCTCTCAACTGAAATACCATTAGGCCACACAGCTTTCCAGTGTTTTCACCAGCCCTTCTGGTCAGATGAGGCTGGAAGACACTCTCCACAGTAGATAGGGCTGTGTCTTAGCTCCCTTGCCTGAATGTGAAGGAGGGGATGCTCCTGGCTGCACTCAAAAGCCCAAACAGGCTCTCTAGTTGGGAAGGTCCAGGAGCTACCCTCTGACTTGTCTATGAATCAATCCTCCTGCCTGTGCATAGCACAGGAAGCTTCCATGCCCTGTACTGGCTTTGTTCTGGGGCTATATGCTCTGTCTACCCACCTCTCAGTTCAAGTGTCACTGGACCACACAGCTTCCAGAAATTGTTACAATCCCTTTTGGTTAAATGTGGCTCTAAGGTACTTTCCATAGTGGGTGGGGCTGTGACTCAGCACCTTGACTGGACATGGGTAAACCAGGCTCTAAGGTGGGCAAAACTATCTGAGGATCCAAATTAGGCAGATCTGTACCCACAACTTGGTACTGCCGATGAGCAAAACTGCTGTTGTGATTACTCTTTGGACACTGTGGGTATGAACTCAGTTTGCCAAGATTTGTGTGCTAGTTGTTGCAAGCCCCATCCCTAACCTTCTCCATCACAGATCCCTAAGTAGTTGGGCCCCTGCAGATCATTCTGCAATCCCTGATGTATGAGCTCAGAGAAGGGGCTCCCACAAAGTGACCCACAATGCTAGAGGAGGCTGGTCATCCCCTCTGGCCTTTTTCCACTAGAGGAACTGGAGACTCAGGGGACACCTCTCTGTGTGATGCTGCACTGTCCTGGAGGGGCAATGCACTGTCAATGTCTAGCCCCTTTTCCTACCCTTCTCATGCAGTCTGTTGTAGTCTCTGGTGTAGGGAGCAGCTTCAACCTCACCCCCATATTCTAGGATTTTCTCAGTGGTGTCTTGTTCTTGAATGGATGTTAGTTGTTTAGATGAAGTCAGTACAACCTATGTTACCATCCTGGTGACATCACCTAGAAATTTTTACTTTTAAAAGACAGTTGAAACTAGAAAAGTGAGCTTCTTGGACTATCATCCTACCTTTATGTCACCTGCTGATTAATATACTGAGAGTTGACTCTACATTCAGTCTCATATTAGATTGTTAGAATCAGTTAATAAGCTTATGTTAATGTCCATTTCTAAATTTTCATAACAAAATAAGGAACATTATGAATATTTTCAAATGATATGATCTTTGATTTCTTTTGGATAATTAAACCTCTCATATTACATTAATTTCTTAAATAATATTATTCAGAGGACTAATATTAAAAATTCAGAAAACACACTCTGAACCCCAGGTAATTTGGAGTTATTTTTACATAAAATATACATTAACTATCTTCTCCTTCTGATCATTATAATATCCTGATAGTTACTTTACTCACTAGGTTTTATAGCTCCCTAGTTGGAATATTGCATCAGATTCCCCCCAAAAAAGACCAACAATTAAAAGACAAACACCTCCTCAAATGTTTACTGCAACTTCACACTTCTAGGAATTAGTAATTGAGAGAACCACAAAACTGAGTGTGGGAAGTAGTTCAATAGATTGGACCTCAGCCAGATGGGGATACTTTGGCTTTAGTAGCAGGTGGTTCCTTTAAAAAGAGGATGTTTGCAAGTGAGAGGTTTAGGTGGGTGTATGTTAGAGCAGAGATCAAACTGGAGTTCAGAGAGTTTCAAAGACATATTTTCAAGATCCAAGGCATCAGAGTTTTTATATTCCATATTCTCCATTTTATGAAAATGTAAAAAAGTGCTTTAAGCCTATTTTAGATAACTTGAATGTCATTGCATTACAGTGTTGCTGAGTGCTGCCATAGTGTTTTTGCAAGCTCACAATTCAGTTGGTCCCCAGTGATACATTACATAAGTTTACAGTATTTATATCTTAAGTCATTTTAGTCTAAGTGGGATCCAGTTAGATCACTATCTCTCTTTTACACACACACACACACACACACACACACACACACACACACACCACTCCTTTAATCAGTCAGGGGAGGTTTTCCAGGTGGCTCTGATCTTAAAGGTCCTTTTTCCCACTACCTAAGTCCTCAAATCTACCCTACCCTCTGCAATAGCAAAGCATTCACTGGAAATAAAAGGCAATCAGTCACAGGCATTTGAAGGAAATTGCACAGGACAGTTCTATATCCTGCAGTTCCTGCAGTGCACAAATGCATACAGTAGCAATTAGAAGCCTAAAAAAAAAAGAAAAAAATTAATAGAGAGTTTATGAATCTTATTGGAGTCAATCAGGGCAAAATGTTCATATACTAAGGCCTGAACTTTGATCAACTGTAGCAAAACTAATAACTTTTATTGGCATAAGAGGATTCACACTAGGAAGCAATCAGACTAGCATGGGCCATCATGTGAGGATAGATACCCAAACTATGGTTTGCTGATACAGGACCAGGAAATGAGAAGAGGAGGTCTAGGCATGTATGAAGGCAAAAGCACTAACCTTAACTCCCTAAGTGATCAGTACCCACTGAGAAAGGCAGGAAAGTCACACTGTAATTATGTGTGTGTGTATGTACCTATGCAAATATATCCATTTGTAAATACTGTGTATATATGCATATATATTTAAATTACCATGTGTATCATGATTAATTTAACTAACTGCAAACTCTATATAGTTCACTCCATTTTGTATTTTTAATTTTTCTCTATTAACCCTTTTGTTCTACTCATAAAGTTTGAAGCTAAAAGAAACCCTTCTTTTTAGTAAGAGCTTCTACTAACCTAACTAAGAGTTGCATATTATCTTTGTGGTGGAGCAGGTAAATACATCCCTTTAAAAAGATACCAGAGTGGTGCCTGGGTGGCTCAGTTGGTTAAGTGTCCAACTCTTGATCTCAGCTCGGGCCTTGATCTTAGGGTCATGAGTTCAAACCTGGCACTGGGCTCCATGCTGGGTGTGGAGCCTACTTAAAATAGATAGATGATTGATAGATAGATATCAGAAAAGGGGCTGTTTGAGTACGGTGACCTCTTACAATTGCATGAAGGACTGGGTATAATGTGTGTCACATTAAAGACACTTAGTACATACTTACTGAATAAATGAATACATACATGGATGAACAATCACCCTAAATAGGACCTTTAGTGATCCCTTTGGGTTTAGATACGATCTTACTGTCAATATATCTTACTGGGAGCTGATACAACTATTCTATGTATAAGGTGGTGAGAAGTAAAGAGATTTTCCTGAGCCTAGATGGATAGGTTTGGTCCAGTGGTGGAAGTATTAGGAATGCCAAGGTCTTAAGTAGTTTTATCAGCCTGCTTCCTGCCAAGAGAATTTGGGGGAGTCCATGACCTCCTTTCACTTCATATTCACTCTTTCCCTTTCAGTCTAAGCTGGCAGTGTTTCTAATAAAATTTTCTCAAGAACCAAGTGAGCCTTTGCAGATTTTATGGGGATTCACTCCATTAGACAAAAGCCACACCCACAGGTCTTTTTGAGATAATCCTTTCTCTGTCTCTTAGTTTTCTATTGAGGTGGCTGAGCAAAATTGCCCTTAAACTTCCCAGGGGCTTTCTAATTTGAGATCTATGAGAAACACCCTTAATCTCTTGGAAGGGTCTTTTATATGACTGAATACTCTGACCCTGTGATCTTTTCAAGGCTATAACAAAGGATTGTATATTCACACATTCAGCCCTTTGTCTATGGCATGATGGCGGCAATAATCTCTTAACTCTGGAGTCTTTTGCCATTTCGATAGGTTGAGAATTTCCCAAAGCATCAAATCTCTTCTTTTTGCTGTAAGTAGCAAAAAACCCTAGTGACATGTTCAACACTTCAGAAATCTTAGCTCATCACATATGAAGTTCATTACTCAGGAATGTTTTCCACCCAACTGCAGCACAGAATTAATTCCTCAGGCTTCCTGTCACCACTTAACAGTGACCCTTTCTCCAGTTTTGAAGAATATGTTCATCACTTCCTTTTGAGACCCAGCAGCCACATCTTTAACATCCTCTACTAAATCAGTTCAAGGCATTCTAGTCTTTTTTCTATCATGTTCCTAAAATTCTTCTTGCTTTTTCCCACTTCCCAATTCCAAAGCCACTTCCACATTTTCAGGTATTTGTTACGGCAACAAATCACTTCTAAATACCAAAAACTGTACTAGTCTTTTAATTGCTGTGTAACACATTACCACAAATTTAGCAGCTTAAAACAACACTTACTTATGAGCTCAGACTCCTATAAATCAGAAGTCCAGCATGGTGTCCCTGGACTCTCCGCCCATGACATCACAAGAATGAAATCAAGGTGCTGACAAAACTGAGTTCTCACCTGGAAGCTTTAGAGGAAAATATGCTTCCAAGCTCATTCTTGCTTTGGCGGAATTCAGTTCCTTACAGTTGTAGGACTACAGGTTACAGGTTCCCATTTCTCTTCTGGCTGTAAGCCAGGGCCACTCTCAGCTGCTGGAGTCCACCCACATCCCTTGCCATGTGACCTCCTCAATCTCCAAGCCAAAATATTCAGTCATGTCCTTTTCATGCTTTAAATCTCTGATGTCCCCTATTGTGACAAGCCAAAGAAAACTCTCTACTTTTAAAGGGCTCATGGGATTAGGTCAAGTCCTTCCAGGTAATCTCTCTTTCTCAAGGTTGTCTCTGCCATATAATATAACCTAACCCACGGTAGTTATGATCCTGGTGATTATATAGGGTATGTATCCCAGGAGGGCAGGAAATCTTGGGGCTCATCTTAGAAGCCTGCCTATCACAGGTGTGATTCATTGTCCCCTTTAAGTCCCAACAATCCTGAAGAAGTAGAGTTTATAGTCTGGGGATTTATTTTTTTATTATTCTTCAGTATCTACCTACCCCCCCCCCAATTCTTAGCTCTTTAGATCAGTATATTATTAGATTAAGAAACACTCGGGAAGGAATTTCATGGTAAATTGCTCTCATAAGAACCCACAGATTCCCACACTGAGAAAATAGCTTTAATCTGAATTGAGAAGATACTCTGGGTTCCCTCCTAAGCGCAGAGCTTCTTGAATCTTCTGGTAAGCAGTACTGGTCTAGCCCTCTAGCCTGTATTCTTTTATGATAGCCTACCCTCTTTTATTTTAGACTGTTTCTGCTGCCCCTGGTTATCTGTAGGATGAATGTAATTCTAAGTATTTGCCATATCACCTGAGGTCAAGGGGGACAACATAAGTGCCAAGGTTCTACTGATGCCTGGGTCTATTGATATTTACTGATAAGATGTCACTTGAGGCTAAGAGATCAAAAAATGATAGATTTTTCCCCAGACACATCTCAGAGGTGAGGCTGAAGGTCACATGGATGGTGGGCCATGGCTGGTGGAGTTATTCTGACTTTCCTGATAATGCTTCCCATCCCTCAGGTGTACAAGGTGGGGGCTTCAGTGCTAGATTAGGAACTTGTAAAATTGGGAGAGAAATGTATATGCTAGAGCAAGGAAGGAATATGTCTCCTTCTAATGTGAGCGTTGCTTGAAACCTCTATTTTGGGAGTGAGGCTGAAACTATCCTTGCTTTGATCCCATAGAACTCCAGGCATCAAGCAGCAAAAAACCTCCTAAAACGCCGTGATGCGGAGTAGTTTTTATGTTATTCAAGCCACCCAAAATGCTACATCTAGTGAAAGGGTGGTACTGGGACCAATATTACATATCAGGCATTTTAAGTCCTATAGGACTTCTTACTCTTTTTACTCTTCTTACTCTTTTAAAATTACTAGCACAGTAATTTTGTTTCTTACAATAGCTCCTAGGGATAGTTTATAGAAAGACATTATTCTTTGATTTTATCATGACAATAATTTCAAAAGCGGAGAGATGCTTCTGAAATATTACCATTATCACCTAACAGCCTATGAATCAAAACTTACCTTGAGTCTTGAGATGAAACTATGAAAACTGTGAATATTATGTTCAACTCAAGTTTTAAAGCACAGAAGAAAAAGTGATCTAATAATTTAAAGGTCAATTTTGAAGAGTTGGGCACCTACCAGGGTAAACTTTGGGATACAAACTAAAATGTTATTCCAGCAAAAAGACAGTGTCATTCCCTAAAAGACAAACTGCTGAGAAGAAGAATTAGGAGAAAGACGATCTGTTATTCCAAAATCCTCAGGTGGGGTTTTATACATGGAATAGTTTCTCTATCTCTATGGCTGCTAGCTTATGAGAAGAGAAATCCAGGCAGGTGAAACAGTAGATGAGGAAAAACAGAGCACCAGCTAACAAAGCAATCAGTCTCAAGTCAGAGGGAGCTTCTGACCTGAGTAACTATAGGAGGGTTTTGTGAAACTGCTGTTAAACACTAAAGAACTAATATCTGTCTCCAGCATAGAAAATAGTTAGAACAAAGAGAGTCTGGATTCATAGAATATATATAAAGGTAGCCAGAACTTTGATCAGTTTGTCTGAGTTGACATAGAAATCTCCTTTCCTACTTTAAACACATAGAAATTTTGGACAAACTATAACACAACAGCACACAAACACACACAATGTCCCCGTGTTGAAGATAAAGATGGAACTCAAAGTCAGAGCAGTAAAATGGAGCCAAAGCTAAAGGGCTCTTGGACAGAACTGGGCCTGAGGCAGGCCTGAGGAGCTGGTGGTTGGGTCTTTAAGATTAGCTGTGAGACTTGTGTATATGGGAGCTGGAATCATGCCATTTAAAAAGAGTAAGAAGTCCTATAGGACTTGTCCATACACAAAATGGGAACGAGACACACCAGGACCACTCCCCAGAAAAGTGATAAGGGAGATAACTTTCTGCTTGGGACCAGAGGAGGAAAGGGGTCACCAGCAGAACCCAGGCGGGTGCTGTGCATGACCGCCAAGTCAGCACCCTCTGCAAGCTCACAGAACAGGTCCCAAATCTCACAGTCAATACACACACTGGTCCTGGGCCAGTAAAACGTATAGGGCCCTAAGCAGAAGCGAACAAAAACTGTCTGTAAAGATGCTCTCACTATCAGGTCATGGTTCATAAAGGAAAGCACAGTTCAGAAAGGAAAAGAGTTTAATAACTTTCATTACTTGATCATTTTAAATTTCCATGAAACCATAGACACCAACAGACCAAATTTAAAGGCAGATGACCAATGAAAGAAAACATAACTGACAAAAAGAAATATATCCAGAATTTATAAAAAAACAAACTTTTACAGATTAATAAAGAAAAATAGACAAACAAAAGTACTATTAAGCAATTCACAGAGGAAGAAAATGGCCCAAATAAACATGAGGGGATTTTTCCATCTCATAAGTGATCAGGAGAATCCAATTTAAAACACTGAGATACTGTTCACATTCATCAGATTGGCAAAAGTCAAAAAGAAGATTTATAACATAAACTAAAAAAAGAAAAACAACCTTATAAAATTGAAAGCATACAAATTCTACCACGCTGTAATTCTCCTCCTTGGTGTACTGTGGAGAGAGGTGGGCACACACGCCCCAGTCGACTGTACAAGGTGGCTGCGCCAACAGTTACAAGAACAAAACTTCAGAAACGTAAATATCCACCACTAAGAGAAGGGATGAATGCCAGCCTCCAATGAGACAGTACAGAGCAGTGAAAAGGGGCAAACTCCGTCTGTTCATTAATATAGCTGTAGCTCAGAAGTTTAAGGTTAAATGCTGAAGTACATGCTGCAGAATGATAGTCTGAAAGTATTCATGAAAAATTTAAAAGTCACGAACTACCTATTAAAAGATGTTAAAAGCAAAGTGCCTGGGTGGCTCAGTCGGTTAAGCATCTGCCTTTGGCTCAGGTCATGATCCTGGGGTCCTTGGATCAAGTCCCTTGATGGACTCCCTGCTCAGCAGTGAGTCTGTTTCTCCCTCACTCTCTGCCTCTCTCCCCGGCTTGTGCTCTCAGGGTCCTGGGATGGAGCCCCACGTCAGGCTTCCTGCTCAGCGGGGAGCCTGCTTCTCCCTCTCCCTCGGTCACTCCCCCTGCTTGCGTTCTCTCGCTCTGTCAAGTCAATAAATAAAATCTTAAAAAAAAAAAGATGTTAAAAGCAACTGATGGCCTGTAAAGATAGGAGTAAAATTTATGATCAAGACTGACTTTGAGGAGGTAAGAAGGAAAATGGTACTGAGTACATCCTCAATAGAGGGCTTCAACTTTATGTGTAAAATAAAATAAATCTGTAAAAGAACAAAAAACATTAACAGTTTCATTGCTAGGTGATGAGTACTAATGTGTTTGTTTATACCACAAAAACTGATAAAATAAACAAAAGTATCTAAATAAAGATGCCAGATATATTTTTAAAATCCCATCTCAATTTCACTTTTTTCCTTCCACAGAATATCAGCAATCATTTTGAAGCTGTTAATAAGTGTTGTGATTAATTTTTTGAAAACTGGGAAGCAAATGTTTGCTCAAAAGTAGAGCAATGAATTTGTGTCCGCAAATGAAAAACAATCTAACAAATAATAAGCCAAGAAGTAAATTCTTTAAGGGGCCTTCTGGTATTGCATGAGTTGCTCTGACTTCGGTACAATGTCTTTTACCAGCAAAGACCTCTTTTGACAGTCAGTTGCTACACTGTAGTCAACCAAAATGTTACCCTGGTATCTCTTGTCCTTGCATGTTCCTACTTAGAACAAGACTTAACAAGTCATAAACCCTAACTTTCCTTTCCCTATAGCATTCCTTCTAATCACAAGTACCTGTGCTCATGCAGGTCAATAAAGTGGATTCTCCTCCACGTCCAATCTTTGAAGCTTAAATGAATTCAAGCAAGACTCCACTAGAACCTTACGAATCTTTCTAAGAACTGCCTATGATGATTCCATGGCAAGCACCAAGATCTATCAAAACTCAACCAGACAACTAAGCATTCATTCACACATTCACAGTAATAGCAGATTTCATACTTTCTTTTTCTTCTCTGCTCTTTGTAACAATTCTTTCTCCTTCCATAGTTTCTCTTTCTCCTTCTCCTTTTCTCTTCTCCTGGCAGAAATTTCCATTTCCAGTCTTGCTACCTCTTCCTGGTGGGCTCGCCATTGAAGAACCTGAAATAAATGGAAATTCATTCCAATAACTATACCCAGTCAAGTAATTTTATAGACCACAATAAGACTAGGTTCTATATCAAGCAGGTGCCAAAGTTTTTCCAAATACACATTAAAATTCTGTGTGCACATGAGTGTGTGACATGTGCGTGATGTGTAATGTAAGGTGTGTGTGTGTGTGTGTGTGTGTTAGTGTTAAAAAGAGAAAGCAACTTTAAAATCATCTCATTCAGGGATTCTTCACTTAGATTCATGGACTGAGATCCTAGAGTCTGTGAACTGACTTCAAAGAATCTATGAATTCTCATAAATAGTATGTAAAAATTTCTCTGATTTTGCACAGGTGTGTTTTTCTGAAACAACTGTTCCAGTTTCTGGTCAACAGTTTTCAAAAATTCTCAAATGATCCTAAGATCCTAAAAAGTTTAAGAACCACTGATAGATTTCATCCTTCTTATTTTATAAGTGAGGAAAATGAGCCTGAATGAAGATGAAAAATAAAATTTAAGACATTTAAAAGAACTTTCTGGATACTGATCAGTATTATTGGTAGAAGCATAATTGGTACTGCACTTCTAAAGGACACTGGACAATATGTAAATAAATATGTAACACAATATAAAATATGCATAGCCTTTGACCCACAACTGTATTTTTGGGAAGTAATTCAAAGAAGACAATCAATTGGATAAGTGCGCAAAAATGTATCCATAGGAGTGTTCACTGTAGTGCTGCTTAAACAGAAAAGTTAGAAAGAGTCTAAATGTCTGGCAACAAGGTAGCTTAAATTAATTATGGTACGTTCATACAATGACTGCCATTGAAAAAGAATGGTCTATACCTATATTCATTGACATAAAAAATGTCCACAACATATTATTAGATGCAAAAAAGCAGGTGCAAAACTACATTAATAGTATGGTCTCCTTAACATAAAATATCATCTATGTATCTATACATAGAAAAAGGCTTAGAAGGAGTTTTACCAAAATAATAATACTGGTTATCTCTGAATAACATCATTTCATGAAATTAAAAAAATTTATTCTTTAAGCCTTTCTGTGCTGAGTGACATTTTTACAATAAATATGTGTTATCTTTGGAGGCAGCAAATCAATGAAACTAACAAAATAGAAACAAACATTTACATGTTCCACATACACTAAGAAAACTAAGAAAGCAGAAAGAAGGAAGGTGGAGAAGTGTGCAGAATTCTTTTCAGGAAAGGAAGGAACTAGCATTTCCAATTTAATACCTCATATCTTATGTTTGATATAAGCATGACTCATTATGGTAAACTAGCATTTCCAATTTAATACCTTGTATCTTACATGTTTGATATAAGCATGACTCATTATAGTAATACATAAAATGAGAATAGAATAAATAAAATGTCCTAAAATATAATGAATTAAAGTGACTAAATAGTTAAGCTCTTTTTGCACTTTCTTTTTTTTTCTGTATTTCAGTGTTTATTTATTTATTTATTATTTTTTAAAGGTTCTCCTTTTTTTTATTATGTATGTTAATCACCATACATTACATCATTAATTTTTGATGTAGTGTTCCATGATTCATTGTTTGTGTATGACACCCAGGGCTCCATTTAATACATGCCCTCTTTAATACCCATCACCAGGCTAACCCATCCCCCCACCCCCCTCCCCTCTAGAACTCTCAGTTTGTTTCTCAGAGTCCCTAGTCTCTCACGGTTCATCTCCCCCTCCGAATTCCCTCCCTTCATTTTTCCCTTGCTACTTTCTTCTTCTTTTTTTTTTAACATATAATGTATTATTTGTTTCAGAGGTACAGGTCTGTGATTCATCAGTCTTATTAAAAGTTTGTTTTCTAAAAATATACTTTCTCCTAGTTATCAAAATAACTAAGGAGGGGCACCTGGGTGGCTTAGTTGGTTAAGTGCCCTACTCTTGATTTCAGCTCAGGTCATGGTCTCAGGGTTGAGAGATGCAGCCCTGAGTGGGGCTCCATGCTCAGCAGGGAGTCTGTTTTTCTCCCCCACCCCATGCCCCTCCCCCTACTCACATGTGCTCTCTCTCTCTCTCTCTCTCTCTCTCTCTAAAATAAATAAATCTTAAAAAAAAAAACCAAGGAAATTCAGACTCTTGGTTTTCAGACACACCTAGGTTTCCCCATGGGCTGCTTGTCTTGGCCACTATATTTACTTTCCTTTTTGGAAGCCCATTCCTAGAATAAGATCACATGCCTTCCATCCTGATCTCCTACTCCTAAACCATTCCTTCCTGTAAACCATCTTCCATCTGTAACATACTGTATTATAATCAAGTGTCCTGTCAAGTGTTGCTAGCGATGGTGGTACATCATGTTGACCCTGTTGACCATCTCTTTCTGATTAAAGCTCTTTCCTTCCTGGTGCACAACATTGTTCTCTCTGCTTCTCCACCAATGGATACTACTCTCTTCTTTTCCTGTTCTGTCCACACTCCACCCTCAACTCTACTGCTATCTTTTTTTTTTTTTGAGAAAGCTACAGAGTGTGGGGGGGGGAGGGGAAGAGGGAGAGAATCTCAAGCAGATTCCATGCTGAGCTTGGAGCTTGACGTGGGGCTCAATCTCATGACCCTGAGATCATGACCTGAGCTGAAATCATGAGTCCAACGCTTAACCGACTGAGTCACCCAGGTGCTTCTATTGCTATCCTTTTTCTATGAACTCAGCCTCTCTATGCTTGTTATGTCTGTCTCCTATGAGTTAACTTATCACTTCTGTGTGCATGACTAAAATGTACAATATCAGCTTTGTCTTTTTGTCTGCAATTCTATCCTATCAGATGCTTAAGGTCTTTACTATTTGTATGTGTACACAAAATACAATATTTTCAAAATTAAACTCAACATTTTTAACTTTGCCACAGCTTCACAAGCCCTGTGCACCTGCCTCTTTTTTCAAACATCCTGGTTCATTCTGTGGAACCACAAGTATCTCTGTAGTTTGCATTTTTATTACTGCATGCACCTATCAAAACGACTAATTCTTTACACTTTACATCTGACTTGGGCAATCTTATATTTCTTAAGATCAGATGAGTTTTACTTATGACAAATCAATTTCTAAAGTACTGCATTTCCCTAGGCCACTTCGCTGTAGTTTCCTAGTTCACCCAAAGTCTATCTGCTAAATGTATTGAGAAAAATGCCAGAGTTCATGGGGTGATGCCAATTTATTCCAATAGGACCTAAGTAACTTAGTTTTCTTACTCACAATCAATGCCCCCATTTTAACTTAACTAACATATAATCTCTACATAGATTTTTTTTCATGTGCCTTTCTGTATGTGGCCATTCTTGTTCTTAGCCTCATGGTTTGGTCCAAACTGTTCTCCCACCTGCAACACTCTCCATTTCCCCCTATTTCATAGAAGGCTCTTTGGACCAGTATATGTCCCACTTCTTTCATGAAACATTCTTCAATCCATGATCATTTCTCTTTTCTTATTTCACTTACCATACCATAGTTATTCTCTAATCATTTTGAGCATAATGTTTAATTTTTATTTACAGGAGGGTCCATCATATGTATTCTGTCTTCCTCTTACACCATCTAGCAGAGTACCAGCACATCATAGATGCCCCTTCTATTTAATTTAATTTAGCAAAACAAACCTTTTTAAATAAAACCTAATAAATAAAGAAATAAAAGTATTAGAGTATACCATTTTGTAACATCTAATGAAATAATAAGTCCTTGTTTATGATCATCAATGGCTACTAAACACTTCATGTTAATAGCAGATGGGAAACTTTATAATGCAAGAATCAGGCTGGCAACAACTGAACACACTGAACAATGTTAACATCACAGAGAAACAAGCAGACATTTTGGCCTCCTGATGGAAATATACAGCATTCCTATGAAGTATTCTTGCCAAAAAATAAAAATGATATCATTAAATCTCTAGACCTATCTATCAGGTTACAGGAAATTCAGCTAATGGAGAAATATATTAAACAACTGCATGGGGATGCAATCAACAAAACTGAAATTTGAAAAACTTTAAAGGACTTTAACAAATTACAAGAAAAAGAAGGAGAACTATGGATAAAGAGATATAAGAAACATATTAATCAAATGCAATATGTAGATTATATTTGGTTTTGATTTGAATAAACTAAATGTAAAAATTATAAAACAAAAATATTTTGATATTGATTAGTTAGTTGATACTATTAAGGAAATATGGTTGAAGTTTTTAGATATGATTATAATATAGTTATGCTTTTTAATTTTTATTTATTATTTTTTAAAAGATTTATCCATTTATTTTAGAGAGAGAAAGAGAGGGGAGAGTGGCAAAGGGAGACGGAGAAGAAAAGAAGAAGACTCATCGCTGAGCGAAGAGTCTGATGGGGGCCCAACTCCATGACCCCGAGATCATGACCTGAGCTGAAATCAAGTCAGACACTCAACTGACTGAGCCACCCAAGCACCCCTTGTTATTCTTTTTAAAAGAGTCTTTTTAATTTTAGAGATATATACTGAAATACTAACAGGTCAAATGGTATGATGTCTGGGGATTTGCTCACTCTTACCCAATGGTCATGGATAACAGTACAGATGAGACAAATTTGACTAACGAGTTGATAATTGTTGACACTGAGTGATAATAGATTGTATGTGTTTAAATTTTTCCACACTAAAAATTCTGTAAAAATAAATAAACCATAAAATATAATGTACGTCCAAAGAATTTTATATAATAAAATACTATAGTCTCAAGGTTCTCAGATAGTAGAAATGGAGATTTGAGGCACATTGAACTAATGAAAAGTAGCATACATTTAGCCTTTCTGAGTACTAAGACAAGTTTTATAAGTTTCAATAGAAAGAAGTTGGGGTTTTACTGCTAGAACTCATACAGGAATTCAGTCAAGTGGCAGGATATAAAATCAATGCACAGAAATCAGTGGCATTCCTATACACCAACAAGAAGACAGAAGAGAGACAAATCAAGGAGTTGATCCCATTTAAAATTGCACCCAAAACCATAAGATACCTAGGAATAAATCTAACCAAAGAGACAAAGGATCTGTACTCAGAAAACTATAAAATACTCATGAAAGAAACTGAGGAAGACACAAAGAAAAGGAAAAATGTTCCATGCTCATGGATTGGAAGAACAAACATTGTGAAGATGTCAATGTTACCTAGAGCAGTCTACACATTCAAAGCAATCCCCATCAAAATACCATCCACTTTTTTCAAAGAAATGGAACAAATAATCCTAAAATTTGTATGGAACCAGAAGAGACCCCGAATAGCCAGAGGAATGTTGAAAAAGAAAAGCAAAGCTGGCGGCATCACAATTCCGGACTTCCAGCTCTATTACAAAGCTGTCATCATCAAGACAGTACGGTACTGGCACAAAAACAGACACATAGATCAATGGAACAGAATAGAGAGCCCAGAAATGGACCCTCAACTCTATGGTCAACTAATCTTTGACAAAGCAAGAACGAATGTCCAATGGAAAAAAGATAGTCTCTTCAACAAATGGTGTTGGGAAAATTGGACAGCCACATGCAGAAGAATGAAACTGGACCATTTCCTTACACCACACACAAAAATAGACTCCAAATGGTTGAAAGACCTAAACGTGAGACAGGAGTCCATCAAAATCCTAAAGGAGAACACAGGCAGCAACCTCTTCGATCTCAGCCACAGCAACTTCTTCTTAGAAACATCGCCAAAGGCAAGGGAAGCCAGGGCAAAAATGAACTATTGGGATTTCATCAAGATAAAAAGCTTTTGCACAGCAAAAGAAACAGTCCACAAAACCAAAAGACAACCAACAGAATGGGAGAAGATATTTGCAAATGACATATCAGATAAAGGGCTAGTATCCAAAATCTATAAAGAACTTATCAAACTCAACACCCAAAGAACAAATAATCCAATCAAGAAACGGGCAGAAGACATGAACAGACATTTTTCCAAAGAAGACATCCAAATGGCCAACAGACACATGAAAAAGTGCTCAACATCGCTCGGCATCAGGGAAATCCAAATCAAAACCTCCATGAGATACCACCTCACACCAGTCAGAATGGCTAAAATTAACAAGTCAGGAAATGACAGATGTTGGCGGGGATGTGGAGAAAGGGGAACCCTCCTACACTGTTGGTGGGAATGCAAGTTGGTGCAACCACCCTGGAAAACAGTATGAAGGTTCCTCAAACAGTTGAAAATAGAGCTACCATACGATCCAGCAATTGCACTACTGGGTATTTACCACAAAGATACAAATGTAGGGATCCGAAGGGGTACGGGCACCCCAATGTTTATAGCAGCGATGTCCACAATAGCCAAACTGTGGAAAGAGCCAAGATGTCCATCGACAGATGAATAGATAAAGAAGATGTGGTATATATACACAATGGAATATTATGCAGCCATCAAAAGGAATGAGATCTTGCCATTTGCAACGACATGGATGGAACTGGAGGGTGTTATGCTGAGTGAAATAAGTCAATCAGAGAAAGACATGTATCATATGACCTCACTGATATGAAGAATTCTTAATCTCAGGAAACTAACTGAAGAGTTGCTGGAGTGGTGGGGGGGTGGGAGGGATTGGGTGGCTGGGTGACAGACATTGGGGAGGGTATGTGCTATGGTGAGTGCTGTGAATTGTGCAAGACTGTTGAATCACAGATCTGTACCTCTGAAACAAATAATGTAATATATGTTAAGAAAAAAAAAAGAAGAAGAAGAAGATAGTAGGAGGGGAAGAATGAAGGGGGGGAAATCGGAGGGGGAGATGAACCATGACAGATGATAGACTCTGAAAAACAAACTGAGGGTTCTAGAGGGGAGGGGGGTGGGGGATGGGTTAGCCTGGTGATGGGTATTAAAGAGGGCACATTCTGCGTGGAGCACTGGGTGTTATGCACAAACAATGAATCATGGAACACTACATCCAAAACTAATGATGTAATGTATGGTGATTAACATAACAATAAAAAAATTTAAAGAAAGAAGTTTGGGTTTTAGAACTACTCCTCTCACCTTTTGATTTAAGACTAACTTACGGGAATTATTTTTTTTCTTTAAATTTTTTTATTGTTATGTTAATCACCATATATTACATCATTAGTTTGTGATGTAGTGTTCGGGAATTATTGAATAACCATTACATACGTGATGTCATAGGATTTAAAGAAGGCAACGCATAAGCAAATATCTATAATTGGAGAAGAGTTCTGTTTCCAAAGGCTAGTATAGCAAAAAATAATAATAACAATAATCAGACTAATGAAACTGAGGCAATGCATTTTATCCACCAATTTAGCCAATTTACCCCTCCCTGTATTTGCAAGTCTAAATGATATTTCTCCTGTTCCCCAGAGAAGAAAAGATTATGGTAGTTTTTTATTTTTTAAGTTTTTTTAGCTGGTTAAGTTTATATTAAATCCACATAAGTAAAAACTGTCATGAGAAGCTATGGTAGGTTTTTAAATGGGACTAACAAACTGAAGAATCATGAAACAAATGGAAGTTCAGCAATCAAAAGCCAATAGGTTAAGATGCCAAGCAACACACGTATATACAAAATTCTGGGGAAAGGACTCTCGAGCAAGTCAGCATCAATCTTTAGAAACTAAATTGCCCCACTTAATATTGGAATCACGAGAATGGTCATGGACCCTTAGAAGTTTGCTTGAAATCAATAACTCACAATATCATCTGTAATTATAACCATACTCAAAAAAACGGTAAAGATTCAAGGAAAGAAGTTTGTTGAAGGTAGCATTATATCCTAAGTTAGCTAGAGTTGTGAGATCTTGACAAGAAACACTCTCTGCAGTAACTGGTTTCCAGGCAGTAAGGTAAACAGTTTTTCAGAATGCACAATGGACACAGTGAAGAATCTGGCAGGAAACGGGTGCCATTGAAAAAAAAATCCTTATCCAGTGGATCACCAGAGGCAGTCAAGGGATTTGGATGGCTCCCATGTGGAGAGAATGACAACCAATTATGGTATTTTTGAGACTCCCAAGTGTAAGAAAGTTGGCAGGTGGACAAAGGAGTCAATATTATCACAATGGGCTAAAATTTAGAAGACTCTTGAGCGAACAGTGAGCAAAAGGAAGAATAGCCCAGAAGAACATTTTAGTGGTTTTATTTTAAAGGGTTTGTTAATTATATAGCTTTAAGCAGAGCATGTGAGCATAACTGTGCAACAATAATAACCACAAAAGAACATTATCACGGTGGCAGTCAGACCACGAAAGAACATTACCACGGTGGCAGTCAGGAGCATGTTAGAAGGAGAGCGCTATTTAGATTATTAACTACAGGACATTTTTCCAGGTCTTTAGTTAATACTTAATATTCCTGCCAAAGGTACAGTCTGAATGAAACCCTAACCCAACAAAGAACAAATGGAGTTTAAAATATGTTCATCTACTGCAAATAATTAAGGTTTTAAAATGAAAATGGTTAGTAGCATTACATGTATTCCTTGCCCTTAATGTAGAAGTAAAATGGTTCAAATGAATTTAATAAATACACATATTCTCAGAGTAAATAAAGTACTAGAAAAACAAAAAAGCCCATCAAAACTTCAAATATAATAATGGAAATTAACATCAAGGTAACAATATTAACACAATTTTACAACAAAGTCGAAAGCCTTAAAAAATTCTGTAAGTGGCAATGTGGTATAAAGGAGACGAATATTGAACTGTTGGTCAGAACACCTGCTTTTTTGTCTTATCTCTGCCACTAACCAATAATATTGTTACTTTGAGCAAATGGTTAACCCAGTTTTCTTGTATGTGAAAGGGGAGGACTGGATCAGATGACTTCTATGATTTCTTTAAGTTATATTATCCTGATTCTATTTTATATTTTCCTTATATGGAGAGATCGCAATATATGACATGTTCTACAATTTTCATCTGCAAGCAAAACGAATTGCAATGAGAAACATCAGTATTTTACAGGCCTGTTAAATAATAATAGACAATTAAATATTAATATGGAATTCTATCATTCTATCATTCATATTTATGGAAACATTGGGTCATGTGTGTTGTCTTATACAGGAAAAGTTCTGTCTGACCACTACCTATAACTGGCAACAATAAAATATTAAAAACTGCCATTTATGAGGGCTTATTGTGTGCCAGCCCATGCTTTATAAAGGCATTTAACTCATGGTATGATGTAATCTTTGAAACAAGCAAGTTATCTTTTTCACACTTCATCTGGCTAACTTCTATTTACCCTTATTCACATCTAAGCTTAGAGATCATTTGCTCCAGGAAGTTTTCCCTAACTCACCATGTCCATGCCCCTAGCACATTGTCCCTCTCTTCTATTACAACATGCCTTAAACCATTTACCTATAATTCCCACTTGGCTACAAACTTCTTAAGGGCAGGGACCAAATTTGTCTTATCCATAACCTGTCTACAGAGCTTACCATGTCATCTTATACTTAAAAAGCGTTCCAGAAATACTTGGGATATGCACAGATAAGGCTCTGAGGCTATGCTTGGCAGTTAGATTGACATTTCCCCTTCCCCACACTGGACTGGTCTTTAGAAAGAAAAGGTAAGTCCATCCCCACCCCACCCCCACCCACCACACATGCTACCATTTTCTGACTCCCCCACAGGGGACTTTCAATTCTTGATTTCCCCAGTCCTAGTTGTTTCCATGCCTCCTAGGCTCCATCTCTGCTTGCCTGACAGAGAAAACATCCAGAAAACCCTGTCAGGATTTTCAACAACTAATTCATGTTTCTAGCAATATTAGAGGACATGTGCACAAAAGCGGCAAGCTCTCTGTCTTCTCCTACAATATTCCTATAAGTTTCTAGATTCAGTTCAGCTGAGTAAACTTCAAATTTTCATTTTATTAAATCTTAAACAGTCTGATAGTTCTATTAAATTCTTTCCAATTGTCCCACTATTTTTCAATATTACATAAGCTTTTTAATCTCATGTGTTCCATTTGTGTTTAAACTTCACTCATGACATATAGTACCTGTGATTTTGCATATGTTATTAAAGCTTTCTATTCTCTCCTTGGCATTTTTACTTAGCAGAAAGACTTGTTTTTTTTCTTCTGGTTTCACAACTGTCCCTTGGTTTCTTGGGTTACTTCATAGGTGCATTTTTTATCACCTCACTTTGATAACCACTTTCCATTTTCTGTGGTTTGTTTTATTAGTCTTTCTCAGAATCTCAAAGATTATTCACTATTATCTTGACTGTTTCATGTCCTTTACTTTTCAAATAAAGTCTTGCAAAGTTTCATTTAATTTGGTCCTACAGGGTCTTAACTTTAGTGTAAAACAAAACTTGTGGAGAAAGAAAAAAACTAAATGTCAATAAGCAGAAAACTATCAACAGATATTTTTTCATAAAGGATGAAATCTAGAAACCTATCAGTCAGTTTTATGTATGAAGCTGACAAAGCCAAATTGTATAATACTGTCAGAAAATGGAGCTAACAGGAAATCACTTGCCTGCTGGCTATGAGATCCAGGGAAATCACTTCCTATTTCTGGGCCTCAAATTCTCACTGAAAAAATGAAGACGACTAGTTCACTTTTATAAACGAGGGCCACAACTCATTAATAGATAGTGAAATTGATTTTGTGGAAGGGAACTAGTGTTTTCTTACAAAAGAAAGCAGAACAGAAAATATCAGAGGGTATCTCATGTCATTATAGTAATGCTGTTTCAAGAAATTTTTGTTTCCATTTGTGTGTGTGTGTGTGTGTGTGCGTGTGTGTCTGTGTGTCTGTGTGTCTGTGTGTCTATGATGTAAAATACATTTTTCATTGTAGGCCATGGTCAAAGAAGCTTGAAAAATACAGTAGGAAGTTCTCTATAATCCCTTCCAATGCTAAAATTCTATGACTCTGTAATATAAAGACCAAAGCTATTATGTTGCCATCATTAAGCCACAGTCCTTATGCCTTCTGCCATCAACCCAGAAGCATAATATAGATGAGAGAACCCAGGTTTTGAAATCATAAACCAGAGCTTGAGTCCTACCTCTGTAACTTATTAATGGTATTCTCTGTGATACATTGCTTAACCACCTAGAACTACAGACTAACATAAAATGGGATAACAGTGATGCATGCCTTATAGGATTTCTGTGTAAACACCATCAATTTGTACAAGCCAGAAACTCAAGAATTATTCTGCTTGTCCCTGACATTCCATTTATAATCAATTGCTAAGTCCTGCTGACTGTACCTATGACTATCTCTTAGAGCCCATTCACTCCTCTCCATCTTCACAGCCCCCATCCTAATGCTATGAGGAGGCATCTGGCATCCACTCTTATTTCATTCCACACCCACATCCCCATCTCTGCCTACACTTTCAATGGTTTCCACTGCTTCCAACTATGGACCATAAGGCTTCCAGGGTTTGGCCCTGCCTATGTCTGCAGCCCCAACTTATAACCCCATACCACTCACAGACTTACCCTCTGTGCTCCAGGTGTACTTGGCCATTTTACAAATCCCTGAATAGGCCACATTTCTTCCAGCTACGTAGATATTATACATGCTATTTCCTTTGCTTGGAATGTTCTTCCCTTCCTCCTTGCCTCCCCCACACCTTTTCCTAATCAATACTTACTCGGTTCCAAATTTCACCTCCAATGCTGTCAGTGAAGACTTATCCACCTGCCCTACATGAGGTAAAGACCCCCAGTTGCATGCTCCCATAACAATCTACTTTGCCTTCAAGATACTTCTCATAGTTTAAAATGAGATATTCAGTCTTGTGATTACATGAACAGTGTCTGCTTCCCCACCAGACTGTGATATCCGCAAGGATAGGGATCATATCTGAATGGCTCATCATTACATCCTAAGTGCCTTACACACCACCTGACACCTAATAGATGCTCAATAAATAAGTTTGAATGGATGAATAAATGAGATAAGAAAGTATAAGTGCTACACAAATGTTAACTATATTCTTGGATTGCTGTAACTGCTTTCCGGTTGACTTTCCTGACTTCAGTGTCACTTTGATTCAACCCATTCTGTATACATTTGTCTATTGGATTATTTCTTACATATGTTTTGCTCCCTTGCTCAAGATTCTAATAGTTGGGGCTTTGCAATGTCATTCAAGTGGTTTTTATAACTATTTATTTGGACACCACCTTATTCAAAAGGAGGATTCAATTTTTAAAGGCATATTTGGACTTGAACCCATACATATGAGCTTATTTCCTATTACTCGCTAGAGCATACAGGCCAGACCTTCCTCTTCCTCCTTTGCCTTTTTCTCTTCTCCCTGCTCCTACACACTCATGCTTATCTCTGTCCCAGGCCTTTGCCTAGAAAGCCTTCACTCCTGTTCACCTGTCCTTCAGGGTCATTCAGGGCCTCTTCCTAATGATTTCATCCAACATTTGCTATCCCATCTCTGGTCTGTCTTCATGAATAGTGTCCAAAATAGACACTATCCAATCACTCTCAAGCCTGTCTTGATTTATTTTCATTTCACTTATCACTATATAAAAGTATATTATGCTAAGAGTTTTCATCACAGGGAGTAATTTTTTCCTTTCTTTTTTTTCTTTTAGATACACTGTAGATCATGAGATGATGGATATTGATTAAACCTATTATGGTTATCATTTCACAATATATGTAAATCAAATCATCATGCTGTATGCCTTAAAGTTACATAGTTATATACTAATTATTTCTCAATAAAACTGAAAAAATAATGTTATTAATCAATTGACTTATTTTCTTGTCTGTGTTTCTCACTAAACTTTAAGCTCCATGGTAACAAGGACTTGGCTTTATTTACTGCTCTAACCCCACTCCTGGAACAGCCTCACCCAAAGTAGGTTCTCTCTGAATATTTCTTGGGAAGATGAGTGAGTGTCCAAAACTCAGATTATAAACTGTGTACTTGCTTAGGTGGTAAACCTCACAAAAGCAAAGGCAAAAAAAAAAAAAAAAAGAAAAGGCAAAGATAAACAAGTGGGAGTACGTCAAACTGAAAAGTTTCTGCACAGCAAAGGAAACCATCAACAAAACAAAAAGGCAATCTACCAAATGGGAAAAAATATTTGTAAATTATGTATCTGATAAGAGGTTAATATCCAAAATATATAAAGAACTCATACAACTCAATAGAAAAAAAAACAATTAAAAAATGGGCAGAGGATCTGAACAGACATTTTTCCAAAAAGACCTACAAATGGCAAACAGGTACATGAAAAAATGCTCAACATCGCTAATCATCAGGGAAATGCAAATCAAAACCACAATGAGATCTCGCTCATACCTGTTAAAATGGCTATCATCAAAAAGACAAGAAATAACAAGTGTTGGCAAGGATATAGAGAAAAGGGGAATCCTTGTGTACTATTGATGGGAATGTAAATTGGTGCAGCCAATATGAAAACAGTATAAAATGTTAAAAATAAAAATACCATATGATCCAGCAATTCCATTTCTGGGTATTTATTTGACAGAAATGAAATCACTATTTTGAAAATAGTGGATCTGCAGCCATGTTCATTGTAGCATTATTTACAATAGCCAAGAGTTGGGAAAAATCTAATTGTCCATCAGTGGATGAATGGATAAAGAAAATGTGTCTCATACACATATATGTATATAATATATATACTATTCATCCTTAAAAAAAGAAGAGAAGACCTTGAGGGCATTATGCTAAGTAAAATAAGTCAGAGAAAGACATAAACTGTATGGTCTCACTTATATATGGAATCTAAAACAAACAAAATGAACTCATAGATACAAAGAATAGATCAGTGGTTGCCAGAGGTGGAGAGGTTGAGGTAAAATAGATGAAGTGAATCAAAAGGTACAAAGTTCCCACAATAAGATAAGTAAGTCCTGGGTATGTAATAGGCAGAAGGGTGACTATGGTTGACAATAATGTATTGTATATTTGAAAGTTGCTGAGAGAGTAAATCTTAAAAGTTCTCACTACAGGAAAAAATAAATAATAATTATGTGTGGTGATGGATGTTAACTAAACTTATTGTGGTAATCATTTCATGCAATATATACATATTTCAAATCATTTTGTTGTACACCTAAAACTACTACAATGTTATATGTCAATTTATCTCATTTTTTAAAAAGAAAGAAAAGGTTTTGTTTATTAACCATTTCACAGGCATATCCCACTTTCCAACTAGATTATATACCTCTTATATTCTGAGATCAAGGTTTATGCAGTTTTTGTAATCCATAAAATCCACTACAATGCAAACTCATAGAAGGTACTCTATGAAATGTTATAAAGATATCTGTGATCTTTTTTCAAGATTTATTTATTTATTTATTTATTTATTTATTTATTTATTTATTTTAGAGAGAGTGGGAGAGAGCACTCACATGCATAAATGGGGGGAGGGGCAGAAGGAGAGAATTTTCAAGCAGACTCCCCACTGAGCGCAGAGGCTGACATAGCTCAATCCCAGGATCCATGAGATCATGACCTGAGCCAAAACCAAGAGTCAGATGCTTAACCCACTGAGCCACCCAGGTGCCCCAAAGATATCTGTGATCTTACAAACATACTATAAAAGGTTGAGACTACTCTCCTCTGAGCAGTAATTGTAATTTTGTATCAGAGATTTTCCATAAAGACACCAACCCCAGAATGACTTCACTTTTTATTTTGCAATTCTGACCTTTCTTACCTTGGGCTATGGTTAAAAATAAAATACAAATAAAATTTGTCTAACAAGGCATTTGCTTAATTAATGCAAGTGAAAGGGATTACTGAGAAGAGGAGTTACCTAGAATCCTTTCCTGCATTCAGGATGGTGTGATGTCTAGAGGGAGAAAGTGGAAGATGTGTAGTATATAACGTAAATAAGCATTAGTAAACTATTCTTAAATGCACCAGTTTACACTAGCATAGCCACATACCTCACAGCTCGGATATTTCCCTTAGAGTCATTATTTTAATGAACAGAACCTCAAAAGAAATGCTCATAGATCAGTGACCACTAAAACAGCTTTTTTTATGAGAATAAGATAATTTTGGAGCCGTGATATGGAGACCACTGCTGAGAACAAAAATTAAGGAAAATGATGATAGAATGTGATAAAAGTGATTACAGCTTATGGATTTTCTAACTCTTAGGACCCAAACAGGAAGCCTACAATAAGACCATTGTTTTCCCCCATCAGCTCAGTTCTTTTTAGATATAGCACAAAATCAACAACAAATAATTTACAGAACTTGGCAGTACTTTTAATCTCTTCACAAAAACTCATTATATCTTACCTATATGGGGGCCAAGAAGAGAAGTCAAGCAGAGATCACAAAAAGATTAACTGGGAAAAATTATAAAGGAAAGTGACTTCCATTATCATCAGCAGAACCCCCTTCACTTGGGATGTTATTTGGCAATAAATATCTCAAACTAGATATAGTGCATGTTGATATATGCATATTGCCTGAACGCCTTCCTGCAGAAAGTACAGTCAGAACATATCAGGGGAAAAAAGCCATATCTTCTTATGGGGGAAAAAAAGCAAAAGGAAAAAGGGGAGCTGAGGAAGACAAAAGTTAAAATAAAATTAAGGTGCCATTATATCTATGCACAGGGACCTGACCCAGATTATCCTCCAAAATGCTTATGGAAGTTACACACAATAATTCCTCAAGCATCCACAGGATGATAAATCCTGTCATCTTGAACTTTTTTCAAATAGATACTAAGGAAGAAACAGGATGCTATACTGATACTACAGTATGTTCATGGAAACGGGAAATCTTATTTCTTTCCATAAAGTCTTAGAAAACCTCTGAAATGAATGTTCTGAGCAGATAAACACTAGAACAATGTGCATTATTTTGAATTCATTTATTTTATGTTCAAGATTTAACCAGTTTTACTTCTAAATGACAACTCCACTGAAGCTCATTTATATATTCCTCTATCTTCCCCAAACTTCTAATTACTTATTCTGCATATGTTTCTCAGAGGAATAGCTATGACCCCTTACATAAAATTCTATACTACTCAGCCAAGGAGACAAGTCTGTCTTAATCCATAAAAACATATTAAATAGAACATATAAAGCATGATGGTGTGAATCTAATTGGCACTTAAGCTATGAGATTTAGAAATTTGAATTTGGTCTTTCAAGTCTACGTTCTATCGCAAGTTTCCTGCTTACAGATAATTGCTCCCAGCTAGATAAAAAAAAGATCCTATCTGTCACAACAGAGCTAATGCTACTGACTGATAATTCTGTACATCATTATTTGCAAACGTCTTGGGGATTTTCTAGATTTAAAACAAATTTGTCTTTTCACAGCAGTAAGATGAGTTATGGCAATCCAGGTTTCTCATATGTGTGATTCCTCTATATCATGCACATTCCATGAATCACATAGAAAGAAGCTCTAATCCTTGAATAATGTTATCATTAGCATTTAAACTAAGATATATTCTACGACATTAACAAGAAAATGTCTCTAACTTATAACTGAATAAAAGCATATTTTAAAGAGCTAGTAACATGTCAGAATTAATAATGCCAATTGTACATCTTCATTGGCTAGCTGGACCCACCTCCTGTATGTTCCCTCTGTTCCCAGGGTCTCCTTTGCTTCTTTCCTTTTGACTCAAGCCATTGGAACTCCAGTACCATGAATGTGCTCACAGCTCCAGATCCATATACACAACTGCCTGAAGGGTAACCCACAGACCTCTAAAAGTAATGCATTAAAAAAAAAAAAAAGAATCACTATTCTTCCCTCAGAACCTATATTCCCTATCTAGGTTGATGGCATCATAGATAATCCAGTTGTCTAAGCCAAGAGCCACTCCAGACTCCTTTTTCTCCCTACCCCTCACATCCTGTCACCAAATCCTCCTTAATATGTCTAGATTCTTTTATCTGATCTCCAGCACCAAAACTACCATGTTCAGTCAAACTTTCATCATCTTTTTCCTACATCATGAGAATTATTTCCTAACTGGGCTCCCCATTTTCAGATTTATCCCATGTCAATCCATCCTCCACATCATGTCTGACTAATCCTTTTATAATGAAAAATCTGATCATATTACTCCACTGCCTCAAGGCTTTCAATGGTTCCCTATTGTCTCTAGCAGAGGCACGCGCAAACATCTGCTGGGGCCAGGTGAGTATCAAGTTAGTAAAGCGGGCTGGGAATAAGATAACAGGTGGTGGCTGGGTCTGTACCCAGATGGATAGGAATATGCTCTACCTAAAGGCACCTAAGGGAGACAGTTGCTTTTGACTAGCTAGTTGTTGTCACATAGAAATGTAAGTCCTGGGTCACCAGATGTTCCAATTTTTCAAGAGAAGCTGGAAGCCTGGGTTTTTATGGACATTTTCCAATATTATAATGTTGAAAATACACCTACATTCTTAAAAACAAACATATGAAGACCTACTTTAATATTTAGGCCATCGTTTTCAACCTCTCATTTACTAGATAAAATTCAACTCTTAGCATGACATACCAGATACCTTGTTATCTGTCAAAGAATGTTCCTTTCTTCACCCTCCATGTTCCACTCATAACAAACTACATGCCATGCTCCTTTAGGCCCCCATGGCTTTGAAGGGCTTTTCTACTTCGGGAACACCCTGCTACCCCTACTCACCTCTTATTTTAATAGAAAGCTGTTATTTACTCTTCCAGACTCAGATCAAGCCTCTCTTCCTCTGTAAAGCCTTCCCAGATCCAGCCACAGTAAGACAGTTACTTTGTCCTTTGTGTCACCACCATTCTAAAACATACACTTATTACAGAATTGATCACAGTTTGAAATTATTTATTTTAAACTTGTCTCTCCTATCAGATAATGGAGCTCTTTTAAGGCAAGGACTTATTCAGCTTTTACATCTATTCACAGCCCACAGCCTGTTATTAAATATATAATACTACTGGAAAGAAATAAGACATAAGTGACTATGCCATTTTTGCCAGTTTATAATAAAGTATTAACAGTAGGAAAACAGATAAGACCTTCATTCATGTCTGAAGGAATTTAACTTTGCTTTCATATAAATAAAACAACTTTAGCTTTAATTGAAAAATGCTGACAATCTGTCTCTTCTCCCAGACTGGTCAGTCCTTCACTCATATGCAGTGGCTTCAGCCCTGTTTTCTGACTATAATTTTGCCTTTTCCAGAATGTTTTTTAAAAGGAATTACACAGTGGGGAGTGGGAGGGATGGGGTGGCTGGGTGATAGACATTGGGGAGGGTATGAGCTATGGTGAGCGCTGTGAATTGTGCAAGACTGTTGAATCGCAGATCTGTACTTCTGAAACAAATAATGCAATATATGTTAAGAAAAAAAAAAAGAAGAAGATAGCAGGAGGGGAAGAATGAAGGGGAGTAAGTCGGAGGGGGAGACGAACCATGAGAGATGATGGACTCCGAAAAACAAACTGAGGGTTCTAGAGGGGAGGGGGGTGGGGGATGGGTTAGCCTGGTGATGGGTATTAAAGAGGGCACATTTTGCATGGAGCACTGGGTGTTATGCACAAACAATGAGCCATGGAACACTACATCAAAAACTAATGATGTAATGTATGGTGATTAACATAACAATAAAAAAATTTTTTAAAAAAGGAATTACACAGCATATAGCTTTGGGGTTTGGCTTCTTTCCCTTAGCATAATGCATTTGAGATTCCTCCATGTTTGTGCATGTATCAGAAGTCGATTCCTTAGTATTGCTGAGTATTCCATTGTATGGATGTACCACAGATTCTTTATCCACTCACTAGATGCAGAACATTTGGATTGCTTCCAGTTTTTGGTGGTTATAATTAAGCTGCTATAAACATTTGCTGCAGGTTTTTGTATAAACATAAGTTTCATTTTACTTGGGTAAATACCCAGTAGGATCAGTGAGTCATATGGTAAGTGTATGTTTAACTTTATCAGAAATTGCCAAACTGTTTTTCCAAACTGGCTGTACCCATCTGCATTTCCATATGCAGTAAGAGTTCCAGTTGCTTCACAACCTCTCCAGGTCTTGATGTTGTCAGATTTTGGAATGGCGAATTTTTTGAGGGGAGGAATGATTAGAACTATTCCAACAGAAGCATAGTGGTATCTCATTGTGGTTTCAATTCACCTGACCTCTTATAAATTATTTTATCTTTATTCTTCCTTACTAGCTGACATCCTTATATATCAGACATCTCCATGTATCACCTCACATCCTCTCGGACAACGTTTTAACTGCAGCTGTTGTTGTGGCAACCAGCTGCTCACAGGTATGACCTGAAAGCAACTCAACTTCACCTCACTTGCACCACATATCTCTCCTTTCTGCTCCGCAGCTTCTCTGTCCCCACACCCCACATGAAATATGTGCAAAAACCTTCTCATTCTGATGCATGTGTAAACCTAGAAATGCAAGAAAATTTATACTCTATTGGGCAACTTTTGACCAATGGTAGATGGAAGCTGGTGAATACATACTCCTTCCCTTGGAAGAATGGTTCCGTCCCTTGGAAGAATAGTTCTAAGGCATTTTCTTGATAGCTCCTCAGAGGATCCCGAGTGAGAATGAACACAGACTGAACATTGTGTAGCCCGCAGTGGTGATCAGCAAAATAATATATCTTAGCAATGGCTTTCCCCCCTTCTTTGTTTAACTCTTTCAAAGTCCTTATTTTTCTTCCTTGAGGTTACTTTCCAAAATAAATTCTCTGTACACAAGCCCTAGTCTTGGGCTCTGCTTTAGGTGATATCCAGACTAAGTCACCTTTGGAAAGTACTTCAGCTCAAAGAGGAAGTAAATAACAGAACAAAGCAGTACCTATACTGATATTCTCTGCAAGAAACACAAGAACTACATTTTTTTTTCTCTTTGGTGGGTACTATTTTTAGGTATGCCTTCAAGCCTAAATCAAGCATAAGATTGTTAAATGACTAAATTGTTGGATTTTCAATACTTAAATATGTCTCTTGGATTAGCATCTCAAGGAGATATGTGAAGATAGTATTTTAGATTTATTGAAAATAAAATATTAATGTCCACTTGCTAAACATTAACACTTAACTTTTATTTTTCACTAATTTGTAAATTTGCATTGTTTTATTATTTGCACATTTTGTGACAGAGCCTCAAGGGAATAATGAAAAACAATGGAGGTGGCTTACTTAGATGTGGTTTCTTATGGAAGGGGGTGTTACTGGGTACAGGGGATCACATCAGGTCTGGAAAGAGGACATGAGTGACAGTGACCCTTGTGTCATTTAGGACAGAAGCAAATAGCAAAGGAAAGGTTTACTTTATTTTGTATGAGGAACACAGTCTTTGATCCTGATAAGTCTGGCCACTAAAACCATACTCAAGTGGTTCAGATGAATCTTATGCTTAGAAGTGTCCATATGGGAAATAATTTATAGGTAAACTTGGTATCTTACAAAGGTTTGTATTATGATCATTGCTTTTAACAACAGATACTACTTTTCTGGTTGTCCATACAAAAGTAGCTTTTGTTAGCAAGCAAGAGAAAGCTAGTCTATTCATAAGGCTAGATCTCTAAATTTTCTTGATGACAATACAAGTATAACTCAACGCTTTCTGGCTTTCTGGCACATAGGCATTATTTATATACATGTGTGTTGATTATATCTACAGGCACTCTTTGTGTGGGAGTTCTTTTCTTATTGTAGAAAGCATTCTTAGTATCTTCATAAGAGGTAGAAGCTATACAGTGATAGACAGAAGCCACATATGTGTATTCTATTAGAAGATAGCTCCTGAATGTCATTCACAGTTTTTAGGCTTCATAGATGAATCCTGGGAGAAAGCTCCTAGGAAAAATGAGCAATTTAGGTGTGATGTAATTCTGATTTTAAAAAAATGTGTAAGAGAGGGATGCCTGGGTGGCTCAGTCAGTTAAGCATCTGCCTTCAGCTCAGGTCATGATCCCAGGGTCCTGGGATTGAGTCCCACACTGGGCTCCCTGCTCAGTAGGGAGCCTGCTTCTCCCTCTACCTGCCACTCTCCCTGCTTATGCCCACTTGCTCTCTCTCTCTCTGACAAATAAAATCTTTAAAAATAATAACATATACAAAAAATGGAAAAAAAATTAAAAATGCGTAAGAGAAAATTATACAAATAACTGCTTAGTATTTATAGTAATCAAACATTGTAAATATTTACAACATATTGTCTTTGTGAAACTGCCCTATCCTGTCTCACCATAATCATCATCACCTTCTCTTTCACCAACTACTGGAATTAATGATGCAGATTTTTACAGCTAATAAGCTACTTTGAAGGTTTTATGTGTACTCTTCTAAACTTTTCAGAGAATAATTCACCAGTATATGAGTAGCTTGCAACGTATCTATTTTATTAAACTGAAATCAGAGAAAGTGTTGACTGCTGATTATTTTTATTTAGGAGTACAACTATCATTTAAACAATATGCCTTATAACCAAACTTAGTGATTTTGTCACAAAAGTAAATTGCTCTTCTCTTTTCTCTGTTATTCTAGACACTTCGGATTAGAAATTTCAGGGCTCTTACATCCTCTTTGTCTCTCTACAGTAAATTAAGTTATATTAATTCATCCTTTGTTTTATTCAATTCTTTTTTGTTTCTGTTCCCTCTCTTCCTATCCAAGTCCGAAAGACTAGGCCAATGCCCTGTTTATTACTATCAGGACCAATTATAAGTGAGCTCTGAGAAGACCTGGAAATTACCTGACAAGCTTAAATACAGCATTCCAAGAGGTTTTCATAAGATTTATAGTGGGGATTTTTATGGTGGGAAAGCACAAAGAGCTGTAGCTCAACTTCAGACTTATGAATGATCGTGGAGCAAGTCTCAGGGACAAGTAGAGCATGTGCTAGAGGTGGAAACAAACATAATGGGTCCTAAATCCAAGTTAGTCCCCTTGATGGAGGAGGAGGCTTTCATAGCTCCTTCTACATCTCTGGTTTATGGAAGGTGAAGTACAGTTCTTGGATGAACGGAATAAAATATCCTTGAACAAAAGTCAAGAAGAAAAAGAGCACAACTACTTCAATGCTTTGGCAATTCTTATCTTTGACACAGAGAAGATAAAGGAGAAACTCTATAATGCCTTAACTCTCCATCAGGTATGAAACCCTCCCCAAGCAGAGAAGACTCAGACCTTCTGATGTAGCTGCAGAAACCTCGCCCAGAGAACAGGACACCAGTACTGTGCGGGCCTGGGCGTGTGGGGCTTACTGCAGAGGACAGGACACTGAATGCAAGTCTAATGTGGGGAGTCAGTCTTCCTGGGGTACTCAGTCAAGGTTCAAGAAGAGCTTGCCTAGAAACAAACATACCAACCCCCACATCTCTGCTTATTCACTGGGAAAGAATGAAATAATGAAACCCAGAATATATCTATCTCTGGGGCCTGAAAAACTTGTCTCACAAATTGAAGACTTGGAGAAACAAAAAGTAGATTAATTTTTCTTCTAATTGGAGATTATGTATTTGGAAGAGGCTAGAGAATGTGAGAAGTAAGTGGGTGGCTCTGAACAGAGAGTCAAGAAAAGATTTGCTTTCTACACCACAAAGTAGAATTCTGGATCAGCAAACCCCAACGCGAGCATTTTATAAAAATCAGGAAGAAAATATAGGTGGGAGTCATACAGACCTGATGCAAAAGATGTCAAGCTAAAAGGAGATGAAGATGGGTACAAGGTGTACATTATGGTGGTAACAGGCATGATATATAGAGAACAACAGTAAAGAAGGTGTTTGATGATTATCAATAGTAAATAACAATATATCCTTTTTTTTTTTAAAGATTTTATTTATTTATTTGACAGAGAGAGACACAGCAAGAGAGGGAACACAAGCAGGGGGAGTGGGAGAGGGAGAAGCAGGCTTCCCGCGGAGCAGGGAGCCCGATGCAGGGCTCGATCCCAGGATCCTGGGATCATGACCTGAGCCGAAGGCAGACGCTTAACGACTGAGCCACCCAGGTGCCCCAATAACAATATATCCTGTCCCCAGTAGTAAATAACAATGTCCCCAGACTTCCTCAACTTGTGACTACAAATAAAGTCAAATTAGCATTTGTGGACAAATTTTACAGCCTCCTTATGCTTACCTCCTCCTATGGATTTCCAGCCCACTGTAAAGTGCTCCCAAAGTATATCTAGAAATTAACAGAGGGTATACTAACAAGTATGTGTCTGTTGGGCATCTACCTCTTTCTTAGGTATCGGGAGAGGATCTGCCATCTCTCCTTCCTTTGATCCACTAAGTCCTGGTGCTGGTAAAGCCACCACACCCTACAGGTGCTAGCATTCCTGCATTATCTCCAGTCTTTCTGTACCATAGTGATTCTAGGTTCCTTACAGTAATGCATCATGTTCATTACTCCCTGTTTCAAAGGATTCAGATGCCATGCCATCCCCCCATCATAATTTCTCATCCATTTGTCTCAGGCACCTGAATACCTGAATAGATACATGGCATGAGATTATAGAATCAGTTTAGGTTTGGCAGGATCTATCTTGCTCCACTGTACTCCCTGCAAAATACTACAATCCTTTGGAGAGGACTCCAGCCTTAGTCACTGACTCTTTCTCAGAGAAGGGGATAGTGTTTCCTCTGTAGCCTCCTGACCTCCATGGCTATGTTCCAGGAGAGCAGTTACTCCAATATACAGATGACCCCCACACTAGAATTCATAAAGTCTTGCATGGAACTTCAAAATTTTACTGGAATATCCCTAGATGTTATTAGCCTCCGCATACAAATGAAATCCCCCTAAGTCTAGGGTCTGGCTATTCAACATGTTATCCATGAAACTACAGCATAGGCATCACCTGCAGCTCATTAGAAAAGCATAATTTCAAACTCCATCCTAGAATGTACAGTTTGAGGAGATCTCCAGGTGATTCGTGTTTACACTCAAGTTTGAAAAGGTGGTGTTACAGACTATATCACTAAATTTTACCATTTTATTTATTTATTTATTTTTAAGATTTTATTTATTTATTTGACAGAGAGAGAGTGAGCAATTGAGAGAGCATGAGCCAGGGGAGGGGTAAAGAAGCAGGTTCCCCACCGAGCAGGGAGCCCCATGTGGGACTTGATCCCAGGATTCTGGGATCATGACCTGAGCCAAAGGCAGACGCTTACCTGACTGAGGCACCCAGGTGCCCCGTAAATTTTACCATTTTAGAAAATTACATCACTGACACCAACACTGCTTGTGGATTTGAGTCATGAATACATACATCTGTATCCATCTGTATCTGCAGCCTTCAGTCTCTGTGATCCTGCATAGAGGTGCAAGTATCTGACCATTGTGTCTTCTGGTGGTGTCACACCCACACATTTACATACTGAAATACATATTATTTTACACTAAATTATTTTATTTTACTTCCCTTTTACATTATTGTTAGGGCATTTTATTGATTTCATTTTCAAGTTATGTGTGTAGGCTGACTGTATTTTCTATGTTTTTCATTTTAGGAGAGTAAGTGATTTTTATAGAACACTTGTTGCAAATAGAGGGCATTGGGTCTGAGAGCATTGAAAAGCACTACCAAGGCCCATGGGAAGCCATTCACAAGTTTTAAGCAGGGAAGTAACATGGCTAGATATTTTGTTTCAGGTAGACTATTCTGGTGATTGTTTGGAGGACAGATTTAGGTCCATAAGGCTGGTGTTGGAGGAACCAATGCGGAAGACTTTTACTGCAGTCCAAGAGAGTTAGGAGTGGCCATAGACTAGAAGAAAAACTTTGACAAGGAGGATTCTCAGAAGCAAGGACGAGAGAATTCAAGAAGAAAGAGGCAAGTCAATAGAATCAAATGGATTTATATGAATTTATTTAAATTGGTAGCTAGGTGGCAACAAAATGTTCATACAGCTAGGAGTAACAAGGCCAACTCACTTTGCCATGGCATGAGTATTGAGGGAAAAGGACACAGAAAAGGAGAAGGAGAAAGGACCACTTCCTTGCTTTTCTCAGAGCAGCATTTTCCCATTTATTCCTCTGTCCCAGCAAGTGATCCTGTAGTCTTTAGAAAATGGCAGTGGTAAGACTCTGCAGAATGAATTCTAGTCCCGAATCAAATGCCAAATACATCACTTCTGACAGGCCCATTTTTAAAAATTTTTTATTGTTATGTTAATCACCATACATTGCATCATTAGTTCTTGATGTAGTGTTCCATGATTCATTGTTTGTGCATAACACCCAGTGCTCCACACAGAATGTGCCCTCTTTAATACCCATCACCAGGCTAACCCATCCGCCCACCCGACAGGCCCATTTTCTTTGACTCGATGTCCTTATCTGGGGCTTAGGGGTAATAATTTGTCTTCTGTCTTAAGATAGCTTGAATGACAGAAATATATATGTCAAAGTATTTTGAAAAATTAAGGGAGATAACTAAATTGTGATTGTTATATTGTTTAGATTTCGACAATATAATAGGTTTCCATTCAGAGCATCGGTATGCATGGGTGGGAGCCATGCCACTCACTTCTAGGTAGTAATTAGGTTTTTCCTTTCTCAAAAAGAAAGAAAGAACTTTCTGATATTAACACTTCTCTATGGCTTCATACTAGGGAATTTATGTGAACAAAGGGGCCTAACAGTTCTGTGACTTTTTGGAGTCTCTTTTTTTTTTTTCAAATCCCTGTCAATCTAGTTTTATAATCAAAGTACATTCTTTGGAGACCTTTGGTGACAGCTGGAAGTCAGAGTTGCAGTTCGTTATATTTATTCAAAGTATTTATTCAAAAGATACTTGATGAGGAAATTTTAAATTGAAAAAATCTCTGGAGAAATTATTATTACTTTGGAAAAGTATGAGTAGTCATGATGACTTTGAAAAGGTACATATTATGGTGAGCTTTTTTTCCTGCAATGTAAGTTCCAGACAGAATCACCCATGCACATCATCAGCAGCACTTGTTAGTATCCAAAGAAGTTTATGGCTTGAGCAAATAGTCACTTTAAAATCAAAGTATTACTATTATACCTATAAATTCCTGACAAGTTTTCTTTTTTTAGAGAAAGATGCCTAATTTCTCCAAAAAATTAAATTTATTTTTAATTAACTGTAAAATGGGGATATTTAGTTATAAATTATTTATATAACTTGAATTTTTTCAAGGGTGTTATCAGCCAGGATGAGGCATTGGAAGTTTACTGGGTTTGTGTTCAAAATTACCTAATTGTACCAACTTTAAGTATGAAGTATTACATCAGGTGAGCTGCAACTCCATTCACACACACAAAATGGCATTTCCATTATCACTGATTAGGAGTTTTTTCAGCCATATGAAATACTGTGAACTAAGTAGGCATCCAAAATGGTCATTTATACACGATAATCATGGTTCCAGACCAGGCTTTGAAATGGTCTCTTAGATCAAACTAAACCCCATTATTTTAAATGCCACATATTTGTTCTGGAAAATAGATGCTCTGTTAATATGACAAATGAAAAAAGTATGATGCTTCATACTAATTATCAGCCTACAAACAGAAATTCCAACCTATGCAGCTATTACTAGAAATTCATTCAAAGATGCAAATTCACAGCAGAGATACTAAAATTGCATGTTACATGCAAATCCTAGAGTTTTAGAACTGGAGATAATTTAGTCCAACTCTTGTCTTTGACAGACAAAGAAATGGAAGCCTGAAAACATTAGATCATATCTTCTCCAGATTACTTATGAGCTTGTTAAACTTGGACAAGTTACTTAACCCCCCCTAAGCCCCTGTTTCCTTGTTTATAAAATAGAGAAAATTAAAGACCTAACTTACTGTTATATCAAGTATTAAATGAGGCCATGTATGTAAATCACATGGCATAGTCCCTAAAATGTAGTAAACGTTTCATAAATGTTAGCTATTATTTTCCTTGTTTGTGAGTCAGAGAGAAAAATGATAACATTAGCCTAATTTGGAATATTTGGTAGGTATGAATTGTTAAGTATCAAGGATAACCATCATCGCCTCAAAGAAGTGTATGGTGCGTTAAAGTAGCTCTCCAACTCCTCAAAAGGATTTTTTGTATGAAATAGTCAATCCTGCTGTAACTAGTCATTTAGGCTGTGCACTGCCCAACTTTAATTTCTGCAAATGTCACCACCCCTTGAGTTGTGCTCTATATTTACTTTGCACAACTAACATGTAGTAGCCCTGGGAATGGTTTTCAGTAATGAAATAGTCTTAACACATTTACAGTATTTATTTGCGATCCATAATTGGATTTAAGGTATCTGTTGCCATTAGTCCTAACAATTTTTTACTTTTAAGAGAATTTTTTTGAATTCTAGGTTCAGCCCTGGAGGTAGATAAAGATATTTCACACAAAATACCAGAGCATTAACCATAAAAGAGAAAGGTTGATAAGTTCATTACTTAAAAATTAAAAACTCCCCTATGTGGAAAGCTAGTACTCAGACAATGAAAATGAGAGATACAGAGTAGGAAAACATATCTGAAGCACATATAACCCACAAAGAGTTTATACCCAAAATACTTAGTGAACAAGTATAAACTGATAAGAAAGACTGTCCAATAGGAAAAAAAAATGAGCCAAAGATTTGAATAGGCAATTCTACAAAGAAATCCAAATAGCCATTAAACATGCTAAAAGACCCTCAACATCATAGAAATTAGAAAACTGCAAGTGAAAATCACAAAAAAATACCAGTTCACACCCACCAGATTGGTTAAAATGAAAACATCTGCGAATACAAGCATTAGCAAGAATGTGGAGCAATGGGAACTTGTATGCATTGTGCTGTAAGAGTCAGTTGGTACAAGCCCTTTGGGAAAAAAGTGCAGTAGTACCTTACAAAGTTGGTAATACATATATGCTATGACCCAGCATTCGACTCTTAGGTATTCTCCATAGAAATGTGGTGCCAGGGAATATGTGTAAAAATGTTAATGGCAACATACTTCCTAAAAAAAAACTCTAAACATGCAAATGGCCCAAATGTCCTCATTAGCAAAATGGCTCAATAAGTTGTAGTATACTACAGTCACACACAACAACAAAACATAGAGGAAAAGATGCCATGCACAATGCCATAACATACTATTTGATTCTATTCACAGAAGTTCAAACACAGGCAAAACTAATCTGTACCATTCAGGGATGCATATCCAGTGGTCAAAGCAGAGAAATTATTATCACAAAAATTTGCTTATACTATTCAGAGGCTGAGGGTTGGTGTTAGGGTAGAGCCTGAGAGGGAAACTGTGGGTAGAGGCTGAAAGAAAGGGACTAAGAGAAGCACACAGCCAGGGACTGGGGTGGGGCAGAAGTCTCGGAGATGAGGGGGTGAAGAAGAACCACACGGTGTGTGACAGACCTGGAGGGGCAAGTAAGATGCAGATGTGGAAGTTGAGGTGAGTCACACAGGAAAGGGAGCTGAGGCACAGCAGCAGGCTGAGGAGGTGGGGTCACCACAACAAGCTAGGGAAGAAGGAGGCTACCAGCTGGCAAGAACTGGGCACAGGGGATACTCTGCCAGGCAGTGCAGGTTGTTGTTAAATACTGACATTGCATACTATCATCTCTAGCCTGGCTAACTGCAAAAGCCTCCAAATGGGTCAGCCAGCTTCCTTCCTTGCCCCTCTAACCTATTTTCAAACCAACATCAGAGGGATCCTGTTAAACTGTTTATGTCAGATCATGTCATTCCTTGTTCCCTACAGCCACACTATCCTCATTTCCGTTCCTCAAGTACAGCAGGCAGGGTCTTTGCACTTGCTATTCCCTTTGCCTAGGTTTGCATTGTTACATTTCCCCTAGATATATAGTTTGCTCTCTCATCTCTTTCAAGTTTTTACTCAACTGTTGTCTTCTCTCTGAGGCCTTTCAATGATAGTCTACTAAATATTCAACAGCATACCCCCTAGTTTGTATCCTTTCCTTTGCTTCATATTTTTCTCACTAATACTACTCTCTTGCACTGTATGTCTTACTTATTTATCTTGTTAAGCATCTTAACTTCTATTAGAATGTAAGTACTGATATACATGCAAGGGTTGGGACTTAGGGGTCTTTTTCATGTTTGCCTCCCTAGTACTTAGAAGAATGCCAGTATATACTCAGCATTCACTTAATATTTGTTGAATGAATCAACAAACCCCTCCATCCAGTAACGAAAGCTAGAAACCTGGGCGCCTTTTGCTCTTTTTTTCTCCGTCACCCAAATTCTACCCATTTAATTTTCTAAAGAAATATCCCTCTACCCTTCCTCTTCATCTCTATTTCCATCACTCTAGTTCAGACCACTATCATCTTTCACCCAGACTATGACAATAGATACCTGACTTCCCTCCCCACCTCTAGTTCACACCCCATAAAATCAATCCTCCCTGACACTATCAGATTGACCTTAAAACATGTTGATCTCCTACTAAAACCCTTCAATGACTTCTCATCCCACATGGAGATTACAACTCCAGCTCCTTGACATTGCACATCCCTGCAAGATCGAGCACACACTTACCTCTCTAGCCCCCCTCTCATTACTCCGGACCACAATTTATGATCAGGAAACACCAAAATGCTTCTGTATGTTAACATGTTTCTGATCTGTAGGAGACTGACTCATCTGTCCTGTGTTTAGAATGTCTTCCCACTTCTCATTTTACCCTGCTAATATATATACCATTCTTTAGGATTTAGTTCAAATGCCTGCCTCTCCCAGGGTTTACTATTGCTGCCTCCCCCTGTTTGCTATGTACCCTCCTCCATGCTCCCATAATTTTCATACATACTCTCCTGTGACACTTACCACACTCCATCGGAACTATATTTATACACCGTTCTCTTCTACTGGAATCTAAGATCTTTCTGTGCATCTTAGTCATCTCTGTATGCCTAGTGCTTATATCAGTGCCTGGCACAGACAGGTGCTCAAAAAATATTTGGTGCCTGAGTAAATGAGAGAGTTAGGCTATACACAAAGAAAAGTAATTATTGTAATAATCACTAAGAAAATTGGTAACAAGCAACTTGTGTCACTTTCAAATACTCAGGCATTCAACATATGTCTTTTACAAATTCATCTTTTGTGAAAGTAAAGAAACAGGCACAGAGCCCAGAAGAATCACTCTTAACATGTCTCTTATGGTTCTTTCATGCCCAGAAATTTGATTCTCTTTATTATAAATGCCTCAGGCACCAACAGATCATTTTCTCATTTTTTGTTCAACTTTATCACTTCACTACTTTGTGGGTGACACAAAAAAGAACTTCCAGTGAACCACCATAACCAAATGTAACATTTGTTATAATGAGACAATATAGGAGAAACTCGATATACATTATTTGAGACATTTGCAAAATGGGGATTTTCTCAAGTAGTCTGCAGTGAAAATAGGCTAATGGGAATTTACTGGGTAAGAATCATCCCGGTAACAAGAGACAAGTAGTCACTGTGCTCAGAGAACTAAGTGCTCCACTAGGTAGAAATATACGTAGATACCATAGAGATTTCCTTTTAATAACTAATATATTTAATTTCTCCATTATTACCCAGAGAGGTCTATGAAGATACATGACACATAAAAAGATGCCCTCATCTGTTCATTTATTAACCATTAATCCTAAACTTGAAATTCTTTTGATAAAAGAGTTCCTGTTCTATCTGGAGCTAAGAGAAAGGAATCAGGACTAGGTTTTCTACCCAATTATCCTCTCATTCACTGCCTAAAGTTTTCCCAATCAAACAATGCCAAGGTAAAAGGGCAAACTATTAAACCAGACAGATCTGCCCTCTGAGTTTCTAGTTGGAGAAAAGTATATATAGAAACCAGAATGAGCTCTGGTGTTGTGAAAACTGTGGGGATTGTCTCAAAAAGACTTGGATGAGTTAATACCATAATACCATACCATACCATTTGATTTTAAAAGGCAAAAAGGTTTTTAACATTGAAAAAACATAAAAGCCAGATGTGAACAATATGAGACACAGGCAGATTGTCAGAGAACAGAAATGGGTATACAAGATTCTTCCCATAGCACTTTTTAAAAATTAAAGTCGATTTTACACAAATACAACTTATTCAAGGGTACATGAAATCAATACTGAGCTTTTTGAGTACCTATTATGGATTATAACTGGCGTTAGGCATTAGCGATATAAAGATAGTAAAAAATGTATCTTTCTCTCCTATGTTGAGAGTCCAGCAATGGACCTATGTCCATTAGCATCAGATGTAATAAATGTAACGTGGGACGTGAGCACAGGGAAAACAATGTGGAGTGGAGGAGGAAGAGCACATTTATCTATTGCAATACATATAAAAATTAGATCTCCAGAGAAAGTTGCACAGCTAATATACCATTGCATATAATGTAAAAGGAGCCAGCACACTTTATACTTATCTATATATTAGGATGTGCCTGCCATAGGATAGTACTAATATTTAGCCATTCCTGACCTACAAAAACAGCAATCTGGCATGGTTTATCCTGTGCGTTTCAAGACAAAGTTTGATTTATTTATTCTACAAATATTTGGTCATCACATAGCAAGGGCAGGTGGAAGAGGCATGGAGAGGAGAAGGGTAGATGGTACCAAAGGGGACAAGAGAAGCTAACGACTATAGTTACCCTTCAACCAAATTTATTTTTTTCCTGAGGTTTCCCTTAAAAAATACCATAGACTCAGCCCTCCAAGAGAATGGTACATCTCTAAGGACCCTGTGTTTTTCCTTACCGATAATAAGCTTTTGTGAGAATGCCTGAAGCGGAAGTAGGGTCTTAGGGAGGCAGGGACCCCAAATCCCTTGCTGATAACTCATAGCCAGAGTCTGCTGGTTATCCCTCTTATTTATTCTCCCCTTTTTGCATAGTAGTGACCTCCTAACTTGGGTGGGACATCGACCACCTAAAACAGACCACCTTGTTCACCTTGCAGTCATGGATGGCAAGCGTGAGTAAGTCCTGGTTCATGAGAAGCTAAGTGGAATCAGAGTGCAATTTCTGGAAAGTTAACTTGAAGGGAAGTGGCCTTCTCCTTCTCCTCTTCCTGCTGATTAGGGAAGTCCCTCATTCCCCAGTTCCTATAGTCTTTTCTTTGCAAGAAGATCATATAGATGAAATCACATAGTATGCAGCCTTTTGCATCTGGCATTTTTCACTTGGAATACCTTTGAGATTCTAGTTGTTGCATGTTTCCGCATTCATTACTTTTATTGCTAAGTAATCGTCCCTTGTGTGGAAGTATCATAGTTTGTTATCCCTCCCCCAGTTGAGGGCATTGGGGTCATGGGGTTGCTTCTAGTTTTAGCAATGACAAAGTTGCTGCACATGGTCACTTACAGATTTCTGTGTGAACATGGGCTTTCATCTTAAATAAGAAAACACCTAGGAACATCTAAGAGCAGGACCGCCGGGAACGCGGTAAGTGTACGTTAGCATGAGGGGCTGCACAAATGTCTTACAAGGTGGTTTTATCATTTTGCATCTCATTGCATCACATATGCATCATTGCATACCTTTGCAGCAATGTATGAGATTCAAGTTTTTCACGTTGGCAAGTTTGGCATGGTCCTTCAGACTTTTTAATAGATACCATAGTAATATCCCCTTGTTGTTTTAATTTTCCTCCGTCTAGTGACTAATGATATTAAGCATCTCTTCATGTCATCTTTGCCAAATAGCTTTTTCTGTGAAGTGACTGTTCTTTTTTATTGAGTTCGTTTACTTATTAAGTTTTGAAAATTCTTCATTAACTCTGATATGAGCCCTTTATCAGATATGTGATTTGCAAATATTTTTTCCTAGTGGGAGGCCCGTCTTTTTATTGTCTTCACAATGTCTCTCAATGAGCAGAAGTTCTTAATTTTTTTAAGGTTTATTCATTTATTTTAAAGAGAGAGAGAGAATGTGCTAGCAGAGGAAGGGGCAAAGGGAGAGGGAGATAGAAGCAGAGCCCCTTTGAGCACGGAACCCCACATGGGGCTGATCTCACCACTCTGAGATCATGACTTGAGCTGAAATCAAGAGTCAGATGCCCAACCCACTGAGCCACACAGGCACCCCAGAATTCCTAATTTTGAGAAAGTCCAGCTTATCAAATTTCTCTTCTAGGGATAGTACATTTGGTGTTGTACTTAAAAAATCTTTGCCCAATCCAAGGTCATAAAGATTTTTCTCTGTTACTGTCTTTTCCTGTGTTTTATAGTTTTCAGTTTTACATTTTTTAAAGATTAATTAATTTGTTTATTTATTTGAGAGAGAGAGAATGAGAGAGAGAGCATGAGAGAGGGGAGGGTCAGAGGGAGAAGCAGACCCCCCGCTGAGCAGGGAGCCTGATGCGGGACTCGATCCTGGGACTCCAGGATCATGACCTGAGCCGAAGGCAGTCGATTAGCCAACTGAGCCACCCAGGTGCCCCAGTTTTACATTTAGATCAATGATCCATTTTGAGTTAATTTTTGCATGGAGCACAGGTATGTATCAAGGTTCATTTCTTTTTGCATCTATTCAATGGCTCCCACACCATTTGTTCATAAGACTACTCTTTCTCCATTGAATTGACTCTGTATCTTTGTTGAAAAGCAACTAAGCATAGATGTGTGGGTCTCTTTCTGGATTCTCCATTCTGTTAAATGAGACACACTTAAAATTTTTTCTAGTAAATATGTATTTATTTTTAATAGGAATTTAAAAATTGCTGGCTTCCCAACCCCAAGTTGTGGCTTCTTCTCTTAAATTACCCAGTCCTTGTGATTATGTTTGCCTAAAGTTATATTGCATAAACTCATTCTAAAATGTAAACATATATGTCACAACAAGTATCCTCATTTGTAAAACATCTTATGAGATGTTTTTATGACGTGCCACTAAAATATAAGGCATTCATTTTAAAGAACATTAAAAAGTACAGCCTCTTTTAGACTTTATTAAATAGACCTCAGTGCAGACAAATATGCTTTTTAAAACTAAGACATTTTAAGAGTAGGGCTAGCACTGTGAATTGTGTAAGACTGTTGAATCACAGGCCTGTACTTCTGAAACAAATAATACATTATATGTTAAGAAGAAGAAGAAGAAGAAGAAGAAGAAGAAGAAGAAGAAGAAGAAGAAGAAGAAGAAGATAGCAGGAAGGGAAAAATGAAGGGGGGGAAATCGGAGGGGGAGATGAACCATGAGAGATTATGGACTCTGAGAAACAAACTGAGGGTTCTAGAGGGGAGGGGGGTGGGGGGATGGGTTAGCCTGGTGATGGGTATTAAAGAGGGCACGTTCTGCATGGAGCACTGGGTGTTATACGCAAACAATGAATCATGGAACACTACATCAAAAACTAATGATGTAATGTATGGTGACTAACATAACATAATAAAATAAAAAAAAGAGTAGGGTTAGTCTGACTCTTTTACTTGGAACTAATACATAGATTCATCAAGTCCCCAAGCCCTGTGGAATTTCAGTTAGCAAGAGCCACAGATAGCATAATATAGCTGTATAGAGGAAATACCATCTGCCTCTGTGAACAAAAATCACTCTAGTATTGATGCCTATGGTTCCTCAGAGCTCTCTCGATTCTGCCAATATTATACCCATGGTTAGCCACAGTGAACTTCTCTGTGAATGTCCCCCACTGCAGAGACTATAGGGAAGCCAGTAATGCAAGAGATTCACCAATAACACTGAGTATGCTTATGGTGCATAGCACAGTTGACCACACCAAGATATTCATAAACAAATTCCCTAAATTGGCAGAAACTACTGAATCCTTGCCAGTTACTGTGATAAACTAGACATCTAAGTTTTTCCAATTACACTGTTTTTTTTTCCCTTTCTGATCAAGGAAGCGTGTAATATGAGCATCGTTAATGCCCAAGAAGAAACTTCCTATATCTCCCATTAACAAGGAAAAAACCCCTGAGATGATATCAGATATATAAATAGAAATTAATTACAACTATGGACATTGATAGATTGTTATCATGTGGTGAAAGTATCCGTTCCCCTTGGCATCTAGTCACTCAAGCCATGTGACTTATGGGTAAGCTTTTTTATGGCCACTTCTCCCTTTAAGATCATCCTCTATGGGATCAATTCCAGCTTGAACCAGGTAAGTGATGGGTCATTATTGATTCTGACTTCTGCTCATCTTAACTTGCAGTCAGCAAGCTGGCAAGTTAGAATAGCTTAGCAGAAAGCAGACATCATCTGGGTTTGAGTTATTAGTTGCACACATCAGAATCCACCCTATTTAGTTTAAGAAGGAAAATATTAATTGCAGGATTTTTAGAAAGTTCACAAAGTCTCTGGAAGGGTCAGAGAAGCAAGCTCTAAACTAAGCTTCCAGGAATAACATCCAGAACCACATATCACAGACTTGGTCAGGTCATACTGACTCTGGCACAATTGGGAAGTTACTGCCATCACCACTGACCCCAGGACATGCTGCTTTTGCTCTTGATCGCACCAACAAGATGGATATTCATGCCATATCTGTCTCTTCACATAACCCTCTTTACCGTTTGTTTCAGTAGTTTGATTATCATGTGCCTCAGTATTATTTTCTTTGTATTTATCCATCTTGAGGTTTGCTAAGCTTCTTGAAAATACACATGGATCTTTGTCAAATTGCGAAGTTCTTGGATGTGATTTCTTCAATATTGCCCCTATTTCATTCTCTTGCTCCTCTTTCCCGGGCTTTAATTACATATATATCAAAACTGTTTGCTATGTTCCATATTTCTCTTATGTTCTCTATTCTGCTCTTCACTTTATTATTTTCCCTTTATATGCTTCAGTTTGAATATTTTCTATTAGCCTGTCTTCAAGTTCATTAATTTTGCCTTCTGCTATGTCTAATCTCCTCTTAAAGCCATCTAATGAGTTCTTAATTTCAGGTATTATATTTTGCATTCATTTCTAGAATGTCTTTTTTGGGGTCTTTTAACTACAATATCTACATCATTTCTCAGTCTGTTTTATTCCTTGATTATCTATCAGTTACTTTTTCTGTTTCTTTGAATGTTTGACCATTTTTATTGTGTGAATACAGGGCTCGGCTTCAAAGCTTTTTTTATTTCAAGAATTTTATCTATGCACTTTTTTCCAATGCCTGCAAACAGGTTTTTAAAAAATATTTTGCTCAGTTTTTATAGTTGTTTACCATATCAACTATCCATTATCACTGAGATTGGACCTCAAAGAACTCTCTATTTTAAATTAAGTTACCATTTACCATCAGATTTGTGAAACCTAAGTCCAAGTCTGTTCTCTGTCAGTAAAGGAGCCTGAAATCTGTGGAGAAGGGAGATTATGAAAGGAGTTGATGCTATGAGAAATGATCAAAATGTAAAAAGGGTGTCTAAATGGTATTTATTAAAAAAAGTATCTTCTATACCATCATGATCTGATTCTTTAACTACTATGGCTTCTTGATTAGGTGAGCCAATGAGCCTATGGGGCAAGAAGCACAAAGGTAAGATAAAGTGGAGAAGAGTGGAAAAGTGTCTGGTAGCTTTGTTCATGCCTAAAATGTACCTCAGTTGTATAGGTTACCAGGTTTTATTTTTAAAACCACATTTGAGTACGTACACCCTGATGTTTATAGCAGTATTATCAACAATAGCCAAACTATGGAGAGAGCCCAAATGTCCATCGACTGATGAATGGGTAAAGAAGATATGGTATATATAAATATATACAATGCAATATTACTCAGCCAATCAAAAAGAATGAAATCTTGCCATTTGCAATGATGTGGATGGAGTTACAGTGTATTATGCTAAGTGAAATAAGTCAGTCAAAGATAAATATCATATGATCTCACTCATATGTGGAATTTAAGAAAAAAAAACCAGATGAACATATGGGAGGGGGACAAGGGAGGGAGGGAAATAAACTATAAGAGACTCTTAATGATAGGGAACAAACTGAGGGTTGATAGAGGAGGATGGGTGGGGTGATGGGACAGATGGGCGAAGGATATTAAGGAGGCACTTTCTGAGATGAGCACTGGGTGTTGCCTGTAAGTGACGAATCACTGAATTCTACTCCAGAAACCAATATTATACTGTATGTTAACTAAGTGAAACTTAAATAAAATAAAATAAATAAAATAAAATAAAGCCACATTTGAGATTTTGGCATATTCAATATTGACAATTAAGACATACTTTACTTCTTAGTGACTTCGCACATCCACATACTTGTTTCTACAGCTAGCTTTCTCAGGTAGAAAGAAGATAGTGACAATAGTACTATATCAGGAGGCATTGAAAAGAAGAGGGAAAAAAATGCCTAAGACTTATTATACACTTCACTTCAACCAAAATTACTGAGTACCTACTATGTTCCAAGCACTAAAAAATCTGCGACAGTTGCAGGGAGTGGTGGATCGGGGTGGGAGGTGAAGGGATAGCGGAGTTGGAAGGGGTGTATGTTACACCAAGATGAATAAGATGGGGTTCCTGCTTGTATTTGTGAGGGGACATAGATCTCCCAGTGTGCCATAATCACTGTCAAGTCAGGGTTGTGTACACAGGGTGAGGGAGAACCCAGAGTGGATTGAATCTGACCAAGAATCTTGAAAATGAGTGAGATTAGCCAGACAAAGGAAGGTAAGAGAGCCATTCTGGGCAAAATCAACAACAGCAGGAGCAAAGGTACAGTCAGGAGACAAAATGTACAGTGCAATGGCAGAGGTAGAGTGGGAGTGGATTACAAGGAGTTTGACATTTCTAAATTGTAAAGTGTGAAGTGGAGTGTGTCAAGAAAGGAGGCTGGAAAGGGAGCTGGGGTCCATGTTATTGAGGATTTGGAAAGCCATGCCAGGAAGTTTGACCATTATTATAAGCAAAGGGTACCATCAAGGAGTTATCTTCAAGGGAGGGCATAACCCAAATTGCATTTTAGATAGAGCATTCTGCTTGCCATTTAGGGGGAAAAATTCAGAAGGGCAGTATGTGAAGCATAACCATAATATGCCCACTGCAATAGTCCAGGAACAATGGGCAGGCCCAGTGATAGAAAGGAAAGGGTAGAAAGTTAAGAGAGAAAATTTCCAAAGCTGGTAAATAGCTATGGGGGTGAGAGAGGGAGAAGAGGAAGCTAAGATAAGTTTTAAGAAAAGAGTGAAAATTTACTGGAGGGAAACAAAAATTCCCATTTTGGACACTGACTTTGAGGAATCTGTAGACTTTTAAGTTGATATAATCAGTATGTAGATGGATAAATGAGGTTCAAGAGAGAGCTACTCAGGGATGGGAAAAAAGATTTGAGAGTAATTATTGTATAAAGATAGGTAAAAACATAAGTGGGGTTAGGAGCCAGTGAAGTAGTGAGAGAAGAGCAAAGAGCAAGGACAGAAAACTTGAGGATACCAGGGTTTTAGGATTATGCAGACAATGACAAATACACAGGCAGACTAAGATACGGCAAACAGAATACTATTTTAGAAGCTGAAATAATATTTTAGAACAAAGAGTACATGGCCAACAATGAGAAATGAAGCAGGGAGGTCTACTAGCATAAGGATGGAGGAGCACTGACCGGATTAGGTAATTGAGAGGTCACTGGTGACCTTGGAGACAGGAGAGGATATTGGTAGAGTAGAAAGGTCAGAAGTCCTGAGAAAATATAGATTATTCTTTCAAATGGTTGATTTCAAAGAAAAGTACAGAGATTAGGGACTGCCCAAGAGCTAGAGTCAAGAGAAGGGTTTGTTTTTTTTTTTAATACTTTATGTATTTTAGAGAGAGAGCATGAGAGAGAGAGAAAACACAAGCAGGGAGGAGGGGTATAGGAGAGGGAGAAGCAGACTCCCTGCTGAGCAGGAAGCCTGATGCAGGACTTGATCCCAGGACCCTGGGATCATGACCTGAGCCGAAGGCAGATGCTTAACTGACTGAGCCACCCAGGCACTCTAAGAGAAGGTTTGATTTGAATAAGAAAGACTTAACCATATTTATAGGCTGGGAGAAATCCTGGGATAAGAAAGAAAAATAGTAATAAAAGGAGATAATCAGAACCAAGTTCCTAAAGTGGTTAAATGGGTTAGAGTCCCAAACGCTGGGGGAAGGACTGGATATGAGCACATAGAAGGCATTGAATCTTGCATCAGGAAGAAAGTGGGGGGACTAGCAGGAGACATAAAGACATAGGGTGGGGCAGGAATTAGGGATCTATCTCACAACTCCATGACTTCATTTTATTGATAAAATAGAGGTGGGTTGTCTCCTGGGGGCTGGAGGGGGATGGTGTATGGCATTAGGTTAAGGGTATTGAAAGAACTGGTGACCTTTTGAAACAATCATAAGAGGAATGGGGAGAATTGGTGAACTAAGGCTAGGACTAAGGCCTCTCATGTGGCATTGCGAGTCCAGGGAAAGCTGACTTTTCCTTAGTAGCACTTGGCCATTGAGCATGGATGCAGAGAAAGACAACTGTAAGACAGATCTGGGAATGAAGTTCCCCAGCCATGGTATAGACAAGCATGCCAAAAAATCAAGTGCACAGCTAACAGAGTGGTTTAGGCTGAATGCTTGGGAAGGTCTGGTAGTCCGAGAGATTTTCGGGGATCAAAGAGTGAGCTTTGTGGTAGCAGAATGAGAGTTCTACTTCCCTGCTTTCATCTCACCACTCTGGTGAGAGTCCTCTACTTGCTACAGCTTTGGTTACTGATAGAAAGCCAAAATTAAATAGAGAAGGAGAGAAAGAGAGTGAGGAAATTCATTATTTCAAAATTCCTTTAACACTTTTCTTAAAAGGCATGAATGATGTAAATCATCCCCCAAAAGCCTTCTTAAATTCCAAGACTAAGAACAAAATTATGGTTAAACGTTTAATTAATGTTTATTATAGCTAGCATGTTAGTTTTAGAAAGGTCAAATTTATGATACAATGAAGTAATATTTTTCACATTCTGTGGGTCTATTTTATAGTGCATTGGGGCTCCCAGTATAATAAATATCTTCTATTATTTTGTAAGATTCTTATATGCAAAGCTGTGTAGGCCCGAGATAATATTGAATTTCAAATCAAATGAGCTGGCATGAACCTTAGGGAAGTCCCTTTATCTTTCAGGACTTCAGCTTTTAGACTCATAAAATGAAGGATGGAGATAAATCTCCAAGTTTCCTTCCAGGTAAAAAAGTTGAGCATAATTTAATATTTTAAATTACTATAGAATTGATAGGATTACTCCTTTTCCTTTATGGTATACTTTTGTTTCAAGCTATAATTTATTGAGCCTCAGTCCTTGATCAGGAACACAAACTCCAGTGATAACACCATCTCTATGGGAAATAGAATCCATTTTGCATCACAATTTACTTTATGTTCCACCATTCTCTGTTTCATATTTACTCTTTGGAGGCTTCATCTCCAAAAGTTCAGAGATACTTGTTCACCATCTTGTGACCATGGGTCTCTGAGGAGATGCCATATTATATTGCTTTCAGAAACCAAGCCCCTGATTTCTGTGGGTGGGTACTCTACAGCAACCCCTGCACATCTCAGGTTTGTCACTGAGGATAATATGATAAAATGCCTATAGAGTATCTATTAGAATGCCTGAGATGTGGGAACACTTCATAGAGTATACCCAATACACCGAACAGCATGATCCATGGGAAATAATCAAAACACAGCATTATTCTTGTCCCCCATTTAGATATTTCTCCTACCACTAGATGAAAACTAAGCAGAACCCATGGCTAACCCTTGGGTTTCACAGGGTTCTACAGTCACTGTAAGTCACAAAATACAGTCTTGATTCAAAATCAAATTGCCCAGTTCCAAGAGATTAATCAACTCTTCCTTCTTTATTCAGATGATGACCTCTCCTTTCATTCCCTAGATGCTTAGACCATCAGAGTCCATGGGGGGGAGGGAAAGGGGACAAGATGTATAGGAGAGGCCAGCAGAGTTGTCATTATCCTGGTGACTGATGCTGTCCCCAAGTAAACCTTGCAGGTGGTTAATGCTGATTCTTGCCCTCCTACCAGTTTTGTTGCCTTGATTGCCAGCTGGGAAACATTCCTGGAAACATTCTCCTGATGTGGGTCATTTACATTTTCCTTTGTCTAACTGCTTCTCTTCCACCTATCAGGTTCCCAATTAGTGCTATTCCACCCCACTTTTTGGGGGGCCCCCTCCCCATTAGCAGGAGTCCTATTGGGAAGAAAAAGCTCAGACAGGCTGCCTTTGAAAATGACCCTGTGCTACTAGGCAATGATTTCTTAAGCAGGGCACATACAAGATTGTTAAATAATATTTCATGAGGACCTTCCAGGTTCCATTTAGAATGTAAGAAGCTGGAAAGAATGTCGCCTCCCAAATTAAGCACAAGGAAAAGCTATATCAGAACTTTTCTCAAATCCATCAGAGGACTGAGGCCACAGGGCAAATAAGCCTGAGATTTAAAGAAAGGCAGATGTTTCCAAGCAGAGAGGCAATACGGGAACTAGCTTACTTGAGAAAGAGCACCTGGAAAAGACAAGGCCACCATATAAGTGGGGAAGAAGATTGTAGCTAATACTTTGTAATGAGTCAATAGTTAAATTTTTATAATTTGCTGTTGTCATAGAGCAGAGAGTATAGAACCCGTGAAAGTTACAGACAGAGGGGAATTTACACCCCTTATAGGCTTTTCTCCACAGAAAGCTCATAAAAAAGATCAGGGTCAGGGGAGGTGAGCAGAGGAATATTCTTATGTTACACAGGTCTAAGAAATAAAAAAAGCCCTACATGTGTGGCCAGCTCTTGGTTTTGCCTCAGGTTGTGATCTCAAGGTCGTGAGATGGAGCCCCTCAGCCCATCCGGGCTCTGTACTCAGTGGGGACTCTGCTTGAAATTCATGAAATGTGCATTAGCTCTGTAGCCCACCATAGGTAGTTCAGGCTTGATGCAATTTCTATTCCTTCTAGGTCCCAAGCTTATGCAATGCCCAATATAATATCTTTTTGTTTAAAAAAATGCAAAGCAGGCATTTTTCCTCTAATGTTTTAAAAGAGACATTTCTTTTTACATGCTGTTAATTGCTGTGGTATAACTATTAATTGCAGGTTATTTTTTTTCCTACCAATAAAATAAAACTTCTTGTTGTGCCATCATTCTCCTACCATGTCATTTATCAATAAGTAAAGATTTGTAGGGGTGCCTGGGTGGCTCAGTCCGCTAAGCATCTGCCTTCAGCTCAGGTCAAGATCTCAGGGTCCTGGGATTGAGCCCCGAATCAGGCTCCCTGCTCAGTGGGGAGCCTGCTTCTCCCTCTGCCTGCTGCTCTCCCTGCTTGTGATCTCATTCTCTCTCTCTCTCTCTCTGTCAAATAAATAAATAAAATCTTTTAAAAAACAATAAAAATAAAGATTTGTATACTTTACTGTAGATATGCTGTACCTCGATACAATTTGTTTAATGGTCCAGCCAACACTCCAAGGGAGGCTATATCCACATGGGACCTCCAGGACGCATGCACCAGTGACCAGTCTGGGGAATGCAATTATTCCCAACACAGCAGCCATCTCTGTTTTCAGTTCTGCCATGGAGGCAGCTCCTCTAGTTCCCTGTGACCATCAGACACCAATCCTCAAGCTCCAACAGCAGGGGTTCCCCATTAACCCCTCCAAGGTTATGGGGGCCCCCTCAGTGGGTCTGAGGAAGAGGAACACTCCAACCACTCCACCTTTCACTTTGCCCATCAAGCTCTCCCCAACATATTTCTTCACAAATCCTCTCTCCTCTTTGGAATTTTACCTTTTTTTACATCTTTAATGTGAATGAGAGGTCCAAGAGTGTTTGAGCCAGATAAAGGCATCAGGCTTTACTCTATCATTACATTCTGCATTTTCATCCAGCACCTCTCTCTGGTGTGCGGTATTTGTAGTTTGTGTTGGCTATCGCTCAGTCCAGACTTCAACACTGACCTGTCTTAAACAGACATAAACTTGAACCATATGAAATTGTTGATTGTTGACTACTGTTGATCTAAAATAATTGCGATTTCATATGGTTCAAACTAACAATTTTATCCAAAATAAAATTTTTAGAGAAACTGAACTTTAGGTTGGGTTTGGGTTCTTAAATGAATGCCAGGGAAAATTCTGAAACACCGTCAGCAGAGCATCTCACCTTGGCTTTCAGATGAGCACACAGTTCCTGTTGCTTTCTCCTGTCCTTAGCCAATGTGTCCTCCATTGCGTGTGCTGCACAGGCCTCGGCAAGGGTCAGCACAGCCTTCTGGATAAAGTCTCTCCTGTTCTTATTCCAATTTGATATCAGGATCCTTCGCTGCTCCCTAGCAAAGTGATATTGATCACAATATTTCTCATGTTCCACCTGAAAAGATAACAGATGGCAAACACTTATTATGAAACTGAGCCTATACTTTATGGCGTTGTTACAAAAATGAATAAAATGAATTATAACCAATAATTTTGAAAAATTGGGGACAAACAGCTTAATAGTGAATGCAGCAACCAGGACCAGGTACCAGTCCCAGAGTTCCGAGCCTGTGGCTAACCGGTGACTAAGGACCAGTTGTTTAATATTTCTAAGTCCTTAGTTTCCTCTATGGGACGGAGTCTGATTAGGTGGCCCTAAAACACCTTCCATGTATACATGGCAGTGAATCTATTCACAGAAAGAATTACTACCCCTGTATATAATTTCAAAGGTACTCCATCTTTAAATTAGTTTGGGTATTTTAACAATTACTTCAAGTGCTTCACTTAGATACATGCTAATAAACATAAATTGCTATCATAATCCCCAAAACTCAGTTTGTCCTTAGTTACTGAAATATTCAGTTGTTAGGATGTCTAAACTTGAAGAAATTACAGCAGTGATATTAGTTCTTCCCATCCTATTGTCCTGATGGACATGATATTCTCACATGGGTACTGGTAGTTCCTGTTGGCAGTGAATCCCAACCACAAGAGATCTCAGAGTCTTGAGGGGAAGAACAGGAATGGAGATTGCCTGAGTCATTTGAAAAATCTTTGCAGGTGATTCTGAAATGCTCCTTATATAAACTTGTGTCTCCTGAAATTGAGAGCCAGTGACCTACATAATTCTTTATCTTGCCAGTATAGACCACATCTCTGAATTTGATACCTTATTTAACCCCTAAGTGGTGTAAGAAAAGAATCTAGCAAGCAGGATAAGGTTGTCCTAAAATAATAGTCTAGGTATGGTTAATTAGGTACATGATGAAACAGGCTATGGATTCAATGAAACCAAATATCAGCTACTAAAATATGTTCTGGAAACTTCTGAGCTTTGTTCCCCAAAAGCCAAAAATATACTTAAAATCTGTCAAACACTAAGAAAGGAAGCATATGCCATGCAGAAATGCATACTAATCAACCCAATATAAGAAGTGAGTATAAAAATCTTTATCCTGTTAATAGGTAAATACAAAAAATTACAAAATTAAAATTGATAGCTGGTCACAGAAACAAAGAGAATCAACAGGGAATAAAAAGAAAGATCTAATTTAATAAATTAAAACTTAAAAAATCTAGAGCAAATTATTTATTATATAGCATGTTTTTTACATAACAGGTATCTGCTATAAAATAAAGATCAAAATTAAAACAAGTAATTGTTGGGTGGGGGACTGGGGGATAAGAGAGGATGGTCGTACTAGATGTGTGACCTTTGCTTCAGTTTCTTTATCTGTAAAACAGAATAAAAATAGTACTCTTTCATCCACTGTTATGCGTGTTATAGGAGTTTACACATGACGGACATAAGGTAAATTCTATACACATGTCGGTATTGTTGGTTACTTGCTTAATTTAAAATAATTACAAAAATGCAGAGTATATGATGATATTTTATAGCCTGTCCCATTTAAAGTTAAGAGTTCACATGTGTTTGTCTACATATATGTTTTAAGGTGAGTCATTGTAAAGTTAATTGGTGACATGGTAACTTCTGTTTTCTTGTCTTTTTGGCCTTACGAACTAAAGAGTGAAACAATAGTTTCCCAGGTCCTTCTCAGGGAAATTTCAGTCATGACTCTGAGTTCTAATTTGGGGCATTTGTGTTTCAGACCCATCTAGGGGGATCAAGTGGAGTTGTTGTGGGGATGATATAGGTAGGCACCAGCCCCCATGGCAAGTGCTGGCTTCCCCATGACTAGAAGGGCTGGGTGTGGCAGGCTCTGCAGATAGATGAACAGGCACCCCACTTGCAGGCAAGAGCTAGAGACTTTAGAACCTCTGAGGGTGGGCAGGTGAATGCCCAGACACCCAGAGGTCAAATACTGGCAGAGCAACCCAGGAAGTCACAGTAAAGATCTCTGGGGCAAGTAAGCATAGAAGAATAAATGTTGCTTGAGTGGTTCTCCACCTTCTTATGGACCATATGACTTGAAAAATTAGAGACTTTCAACCTATGATCCTATTATTTGCTAGAGTGTAGGAAAAAAATAATTTTTAGAGCACCATCCTAAAAATATAAATTTTGCCTAGTAATTATTGACCACTAAAGCAATTTAACGTGCTGTTACATAGGGTCCAGGACTCACCAAATCATGCCTGGATTTGTGAGGAAAATATCTTTGTAACATGTTCAGATACAGAGTTCTTCTGCCACAGAGATCTCCAGGATACTGATCCAAAACAGCCTGGTAAATCCAGTGGTCTTCTTCACTTAATTGGAAGTTTCTGGAAGCAATAAAAGTGTCACAACACATTGTTAAGCAATCAGGGAGTTTGAGGGAACTCAAACTGCTCAAGCTATTAGCAAATGGTACTGATTACATAAAATGAAGTCTGGGGTTGGTTTTTTAAAATACATTAGCCAAATTATATGTCTGCTATAGAAAAGGTTCTAAATTCTAATACAATGGGTTCTTTAATCCTTTATTGGTCTTGCCACGAGTTCCAGGCATAATTTCAAGAAGTTTGCCAAGTGACATAATATTTTTAAAATATTTATTCTATCTTCCCTATAAGAATATTTAAAAAATCACAACCAATGAGTGAAATAAACACTGGGAAAGAAATCATTAAGACATACAGACTAAAAAGGAATTTTTATTCCTGGAGGAAAACACAAATGTAGACAATTAAATGAACAATTACACAGAGGAAATTAAGGCCTGAAGAAAGCACTTACTTAAGGTTTCACTTTAAAACAAGCCTAAAATTATCATTTACTTTACCCTCTCATCTTCTCGCTTTGTGGGATTTAGACTAGATAATGTTAGTAAGAAGATTATCAATGGCATTAAATTTCAGATCACTGAAGAAATCATTTGTAAATAGGAGCTCTCTTCAAGGCCCTACCTAATAACATGTCCACCCTGCTCCAAAATGTCTTTTTCATTTCAGGACACTCCTAGGCACTGGCCTAGTTTGTGTTCTATGTAAGATATTAGCAAAGCCCTATGCAGAGTGGAAAGGTTGCAATATCAGCTTGAACTCTAAACTGAATTAATGTCTCTTTATTATTCTGGGTTTATTTGCATATTGTTATTCTTGTTTAACAAATTGGAATAATCAAATACAGATGCAATCAGAGCGAATATTATTAGCAACAAGTATTTTTTTGATCCAAGATGGAGACTTGCTATTGTTTATTTCTACTATATCAATGATCTTTTACTTTAAAGTTAATTGTGCAAGTCAAAGAATTTTTCATAATATGTCTTCTATGCCCTTGAAAAATATTTGACAATTTAAAATAGAATAAAAGCCTCTCTAAATCAGTGATACTAATGGGAATTCCACTGTCCTCATACAAGTTCACCTAGTTTTTGTATAGCATTTCATTATTCTGGTAAGTAGCAAGAAAGAAAAAATTATCTTTCAAAGAAGATAATCTTCACTAACAGCCCTATAATGGGAAGAAAAAGAGGGTTGAAGGTGTTCTACGAGGAAGAAGCATACTCCACAGTTCTTCTGTATGACATAATAATCTATTGCAGAGAAATATTTGAGATGAATTCATTCATTGAACACAATGAGTGTATTGCTTCTGTCTGAATCAGTTATGAATGTATAGACAGTCAAAGACTTCTGCCAACAAAGCATTTCATATAGGGGTATTAAGCCTGTGGAAACATTTGCCTGAGTGTACTTGTCATTAAAAACACCCTCAAGTCTTCATGTATAATACCTAAGGTCCTCTCTCGAACTCATTTTTGTTCACGATAACAAAAATGCATTTTAATAGCAGAGTTAGCCACTTAAATTCTCTATTACTACACCACAAGTAACAAAAAAGAATAGACCTGAGGTCCATGTCTTCATTTATGCTTTTAAACTATTTCTCTAATCAAAGGGACTTGAACATGGTTTGACTTTCCACCTTTATTTGATTACAAATGTGGATATATGTGGCCAGGTGTGTGCTGAGGAGGGGAAAGTAACAGAATTGAGGTCCAATAAATTGTCCATTTTTTTTAAGTTGCCATTCATCTATTCAGTGGATGCTGTTGGTACCATGCCAGATCTCCCTTATTAGCTAGAAGTCCCATCACCAAGATGCTGATAATACACAGATGCACCTCCCTTCTCTGGAGAATTGCCCCGGACCGAATGGGAACTGCCTCACCCAGGAGGCTTCTGTCCTACCCGTTTTTGAGGGCAGCTGCAACCAATGTTTGGCTGACATGGGGGAACAGAAGGCCAACCCACTTGCCTCATGATGGAACCAACTCTGCGATACCATTCATGCTCTAGAGTTTCACTGTGGGGGCAAACGGCAACCCATTTCCACTGAGATCACCTCCATGCAGAGCCATTTTCCCCTCCTCTTTCTTTCTTCCCTTAACATCCTTCTCCTGAGAGCGTTGCCCAACAAATCACTTGTTCTTACAATTCCTGTCTCAGCTTTGCTTCTACAGAACCTGACCTAAGATAATCTCTAAACCATCTTACCCATAATTTTCAAAAATGGTTTTAATCCTTTGGTAAATGGAGTACTTCTAAGCTAATTGCTTTGATGATCTCTCATACTGAATGGTGGTGCAAGATTTCGGCTACACTCAAAGAGGAAGTGCAAATGGCAACATGTATAAAAATGCTTTTCAAATAAAAGCACACATTAAGCAGTGTACATTGCTATAAATAAATGTAGCAGCAGGAGAATTTGTGGCACTGAGTGCATTTTTACATATTGTGTGAATGTATTAATTAGGTGCCATTATAGTGACAACATTAAAACCATTTAAACATATGAAATGATAATATTACATCAAAACTATTTCAAACCAAGAATGCCACAAATGATCACATCCATTTTGCTCTTCTTATTGACTTTAGAAACCTCACATTTCAACAGCTTTAGCCAATTACCACAATTATGCAAATTATGTCATTTTTCTAGTATACATAGAATAGAAACAAAAAAATACCTTAAAATAATACATAAATACTCACAATATTATTATTTTAGAGTATTTATAGCAGTTTCTAGAGCCACAGGCTTAAATTTTGAGGCAAATATTCACATTAGCAATAGCAATGGCACAGTCATACATCTCCATTAGGATGCTCTTTGTGAGGGAGAAATCTCCCACCACCATCTCCCACCATACTGAGTCTTCTGGATAGTAAAAATCTAAGAGGAATATTTAAACATAATAGCTTCTTCACAATAACAAAGTAGCTGTTTCCTACTTAGCCTCTAAAATAAAATCAAATTTAATGAATCTGCATTTCTAAATTCCAATCTGGACATTTATCTTTCCTAATCAAATATCTTTTCATTGTACAGAAAAACCTATCTAAAATAGCTAAGCTATATAAAATAACTAAGGTTAGCTTTTATTTTATTTTTTAATTTTTTAAAAGATTTTATTTATTTATTTGACAGAGAGATAGAGAGCACAAGCAGGGGGAGCGGCAGGAAGAGGGAGAGGGAGAAGCAGGCTCCCTGCTGAGCAGGGAGCCCGACGGGCTTGATCCCAAGACCCTGGGATCATGACCTGAGCCAAAGGCAGTCGCTTAACAAACTGAGCCACCTAGGCACCCCTAAGGTTAACTTTTACCTTCCAAAGTTCCTGCTTAATTTAATTGCTTTGCTGGTGATTCCAATGACAGAAGTAGCTAAATTATACAGCTATTGAAAACTCTTCTGATCACGTACCTACTTTCTGAATTTGAAAAGTGACTCCATAATTTTAAAAAATTTAAAGAAGGCTTTAAAATTATCCTAAACTTTTGCAATTTTTAAATTATCTTTAGAGAAAAAAAATCTTTGGCAGGTCTGTGCAATTTCTATTCTTTTTGTCCATCCAAATTTTCTAATTTAAAATGTTTCATAATTTTCATCTTTATAATAGCACACAAAGATTTTACAGTTTCCAAGTTTATTGGGCACTTCTAACACTTCAGGAAATTCCAGACTACAGAAGTGTGAGATACCTACCATTCAGTCTCCATCTACCATCCCCACCCCATAATGAAGTCGCATGATATTTTATCATGATATCCCAGGATGAGACAAAATAGGTAATTCAGAAAAGGAGGACAACAGCTGTGAGAATCTAACTACACCAAGGCTGATTGTCTCCCTGATTCTACTTGTTTGAATCATTCCAAAAATCCTAAACTGACTCACAATTAACTTAGACACCAATTTTCTTCTTAGTCATGCTTAAGTAACTTCCTTCAGGTTCTGGCTCCATAACCTCAACATACATTTGTGGTGGGGGAGAGGCAGAGAGGCAGGCAACTGTGGCAAACAAGGTACCTAAGGGTGACAAGTACTTTAGCAGCAGAGACAAGTCTATGAAACTAAACGTTGTGTTCACAAATGGCTGAAAGTTGTTTTATAATTTTCTCAGAGTGAAGGGAATTTTCCAGCAAAAAGGTAGTAGCTCCTGAAGTTGCCTGATACATCTAACAGCTAGCTCGAGATTGGCAACTGGCCATAGTGAATCTGGCCTAAAGAAAAACTCTTTTAACTCTTCTACTGTAACAGTGGCAGGAGACACCTGGTGCTTCTCTCCACTAAAAGCAGGATTGCAATGAACCACTGGTGGATTAATATGAATAAAAGATAGCTCTGATGTAATCGGCTTGTTTGGCTGCATTAGGTCTGACCCTCTAGGAAATACAACTTGACTCTACTTTTTAATGTGATCTTTCCAAATCAGACCCAAACACTGAATCTAATCAGCCTGGTTCCTGAAACTGTCTCCCCACCCAACTACCACACCACCCCACTCCCATTACCCAAATATAAATCTATCTTTGATTTTCCAGCCTGGTTTACAGGGGGCTTCCTAGCCTTAGACTTATTTCTGACCAACAGAATCTTCTCCTTGGATTTTGTTTGGGTAAGTACATTGTCTTTCCAGGAGATCCATTCTCACTTAGCAGTTCTCACCTCCAGGTTCCCTAGGCTCTGCCCAGTCTGCCTACTTAGGTGGGAGCTGATGGCTAGAATAAGGTAGGCTCTCAGAAGTATGGCCATTGCTTTTCAGCCTTTTGGCTAAGATCAAGTATAGAAGTATGGCCAAAATCCACTGAATTAAAGAATCAACAACAAAACTGCCTGTAAGAAAAAGCCAGAACTTGCATCAGCATCCAAAGCCACAGAGAGGTAACAAGAAAGTGAAAATATGGTAGGGTTCTAAAATTGACGACCCCAGAATTTCTTATGGAATGGTTTAGAGGCATGAATCTGGCCAGAAAAGGAGGTTAAGTGATTTATCTGGAAGCTGCAATTGCTGTTGACATAGAAAGTACACTGTTTTTTCTTAGGTTTTTTTGAGGAGGAGGAGTTGTCATAGAAAACTTGATTTTTTACTTAGAATGTGTATTTTTTAGAAGTGGAGTAGCTGGGATAATGGCAAGACTCCTAAACCATCCTTTGTCCCTACCTCCATCTACACAGTTTTAAGAGGCAATATAATTCCTAGTGGAAGTTTTGAAATCATATGATCAAGATAAAACAGCCTGTTAAAAGTAAAACATAATGGCTCAACCACTCCATGTGCTAGGTTTTAAATAATTATATTCATCATAAGAAGTGTAAGGAAAAGGTAATCGTAACAAACATTGCCCCTACTCCTGCTTCTGCCCATCAGAATTCTAATTTTATTCAAGATCTACCTTCCTTCATAGGGCCTCCACTCCAGGGAAGGTGAGCACCATTCCCAGCCCTGAGAGAGGATCTTGATTGATTTTAAGCCCTTTACAAACATCCATTCACAAGCTTCCTGTTCTTCTGGCCAGTGTTTGGAATAAGCACAGACAAAAGACTCAATTCTGGCCAATGAAATGTGAGAAGTCTTCTAAGGCAAAGGTTTCCTAGCTTACAAGGAAGAAAAGGTTCTTTTCTGCCCCAGAGTTTTATGGTGGGAACTGCTGTAGGAAGTCATCTACCTTGCAGGAAGGCAGGGCAAGAGAATGCAGAAAACCAGACTTCACTGTGCTTAGATTTCTCTACTTCTGCACTTTATAGGAAATAAGAAAAGAAATCACCTATTGTTCAAGTGACATTGACTTGGGTTGGGATTCTCTTACTTACAGCCTAAGATAGCATATTTGATAGCTAACTGGAGGAAAGAAAAATAACTTTTTAAAATATGGCATCCTAATATTGCTTTGGAAGGAAAGTGCTATGAAGGATGTAGAGATTACAGAGATGCAGATAAAATGTGTCCAGAGACCCACCATCTACACTAACATTCCTCAGATGATTGGCAACTGACAAGTGTTCAACATCAAGGGCCATTTTTAAGACAAAGACCCAGAACTAAGCAAAACCAGCTCAAACTCAAATGTATAGAATCAATAAAGACAAGATCATCTACAAACACACTGTATGCTCTATTTTTTTAAATCCTACTGAGCCAGAACTTGCCTCCATGTACCATTTTATTTTTCATTTTGGAGAAACAAGAACATTTTTAAGTGCAATAAAGTTAAAGTGAATAAAGTTACTTATATAGACATTATGATTCAGTTTTCCAGGTTCAAAAACAAGAATAATAAAACTGGCCTACTTCTTTGGAATGGCATGAGGAAAAATTTAATTAACCATTGAGGGCTTTTGAGATTTTATTTTTTTTAATATTTTATTTATTTATTTGAAAGAGAGAGAGCAAGCGAGAGAGAGCATAAGCAGGATGAAGGGCAGAGGGAGAAGCAGACTCCCTGCTGAGCAGGGAGCCTGATGTGGGACTCCATCCCAAGACTCTGGGATCATGACCCAAGCAGAAGGCAGACGCCTAACGACTGAGCCACTCAGGCATCCGAAATTTTATTTGTTTTATGTATGTATGTATGTATGTATGTATGTATGTATTTATAAAGTATGCTTCACATCCAAAGTGGGGCTTGAACTCACAATTCTAAGATCAACAGTCTCATGCTCAAGAGCCAGGCAGGTGCCTCAGGCTTTTGAAATTTTAAATGCCACATAAAAATGCTATAATATCACCTCAAATCAACTATCAATAGTCATTAAGAAATTATAAGAGTGGATTAGAAGACTGATGGTTCTCTTTCTCAGCTTATTATTTTTTAGACATTATCAATATTCAACTTTATGTTCTTGTATAGGCACTAATATGGCAGATAGACATAAGCCTGAGCATGGTGATTATAATTTCTTACGTTACTGGTTCTCCATAGTCTCAGTTCTAATGATATGGTTTCCTCAAAAGATTGGACCTCAAGGTTCAAGGAGTAGGAAAACCTTGTTATGAGCAATTGATCTGATATATAAAATAGGCATTATAATTCCTCTCTTGTCAAATTTGACAACCCTGTCCATAGTAATTTTAATCTTGTCTTTGCTTACAGGTACACATATTTTATTATTTTAATAATAAACTCTATCCTGTATTATCCAGGTTAAAAATAACATATGTCAGTTGTCCTGGACACAAATCTGTCAAGCTGCTATGTTTCCATTTTCTCCAATCTGATTTACTCAAGATTAATTTGATTTCACACCCAGCAAAGAACAGAAACCTCTCATAAATGACTCTTACTCCTTCATCCTATAACACCTAGATTTTTCAGTCTCCAAAAGCATTAAAAAATGTAGCTTCAAACACCTCTACACTGCGTAGTTTCTAGCTGGAACAATTATATCAAGAAGGCAGGTGTGGACTGCAGTGATACTAACAATAAGATGGTTGAACTTAGAAACTTATAGCCACTATTTTTAGATACATCTTCACAGATACATTTAAATAAACATAACATCCAAGCAAGTATACAAGCTGAATTATTAATCAAGCAAGGCAAACTCTAAGACTAGCTTTTAGGGTATCCTACAGAAAATACATCCATTTTTCTCCCTTGATAAAATGCATCCCACTACAGCCAAAAAAACTTAAAATACACTTTATTCCCACAACAAACACAAAGTAGGTTGAACAACTGTTAAATATGGCTTTTAGTTCAAGACTCATAAAGTAATTAAGTATTTTCAATGATGTATTTATTTTAAGAGAAAATTATTAAATATGTAAGACAAAAAATAAATCATAGTCTACAACTATAACCTCTCTCTAACAAATATAAATTGCAAAGTCAGGTTGGACAAACCATGTTGGAATATGTCCAGAGAAAATGAGAGTTGTAGTAACTCAGGGGTGTTGCTCAAGTGGATCATGTAACCAACATGACTAAGTGAACACGCCAGTGTTTGAATAACCATGTTCCTAATTCTGAGCACTTCTCACCTTACTAACCACCCTTGACATACAACCAGCCCAGAACAGCAATGTAGAACCTGAGACTGGACATCCCCAGGCACTGAAATTTTCCAAAATTTCTGAGACTATTCCTCAGAAAAGAATCCCACCTGGTAATTAAGGCCCCAGTGTTTTAACTTGTAACTTCACCAAGTAAGCAAATATCAGTTATTCTGTTCCTTTCCCTCTCTATCTTCTATCTTGTATTCATCAAACAATATCCTCACATGTAAATATTTGTTTATTAAAAATATTTTAAAGAAAATTACATGAGGCCACTCACTGTTTCTTGAGTGCTGGTTTCTGATGCTGGCTTTTATCTTTTTCATCTTTTTGCCAATTCTGTTGGCAAAACTTTCACATAAAGACAGTGACAGAGCTATGCTATGTAAATAAGTATTGAAAAAGAGAGAGAAAGAGAGTATGAACAAGACACTGGTGATATTCACACATGATTGCAAAATCCAGTGAAATCCAAAAGATGAACCAAACAATGAAAAGTCTGTTGGTCAGCGTATAAAGTGTTTCTGCTTTTCTGGAGAGCAATGTATCCATACTCTCAAAAGCGTTAGAATTTTCCAATCCCTTTGATTCAGCAAGTCCATTTCTAGAAATTTGTGTTAAGGGAATAATCATGGTTCAAAATATAGCAACAGAGTTGTTTGCTCCAAGGTTTTTAAACAAATACCAAAATGTGTACTAAATAATTGTCCAAAACCAGGAATGGGTTGAATTTACCTGGTACAACTACATATTGTAATTTCATGTGTATAATAAAAAATCTGTTGTAAAGCAATATTTAATACAGTGACCTAAGACCTAGGTTAGGAAACATTGATTGGAAAAATGAATAATACTGGATTTGATTCATAAACAGAAAAAACAATGAGTTTGTGTAGAGTATGTTTTCATTTTTATAAACAACATACATATAACTTAAATATATAAAATGTTACCAGAGAATATCTCTTGGTGTTGGGAACTTAAGACTAATTTTTACTTCCTTCTCTTTGCTTGTCTTGATTTTTTTTTTAAATTTTCTGTAATAAATGTAACTATTTCTGTATTAAGAGAAAAATATATATATATAAGGAAACATATATAAGGCTACTAAATAGTTATCTTGAAAGTTACTAGTAAGTAACTTTCAAGTAACAAGAAAATTGAAATACTTTAGTTGAAAAAACGTGAAACTACAGGCCTTGGCAATGTACACACAGAGGGACAAAACTGTTAAATCATTGTAGATTTTAAATAGTATTCAGATTCTGATCTTATAAAATAATAGGATAATAATTATGAATCAATATTTAAAATTTAATATGCCTATCAAACAATAAAGTAGAAATTACTCATTATCTCTATAGCTCTATAGCTTTTGCTGCATATTGGCTTCAGATCTGACATAGCTAAATGGAGCATCAGACAATTATGCCTCATCTATATGATTAATTCATACAAATGTTAGGAAATTAAAGCCACAATCTCATCTGAGTCTAAAACAAGCAATTAAACTTGTCTTCATGTTACTAATGAAATACAGCCTAAATAGAATCTAAATAGCTTCACACATACTGAATAAAGAAATAGGTTCAATTGCAGTCAGATTTAAAGAAAAAAATATGTTAGGGTAAAAGACAACATCCTTTAAAGCCGTGCTGTCCAAGAAGGTAGCCACAAGCCACATGTGGCTATTCAGAATATAACATGTGGCTAGTCCCAATTATGGTATGCTGCAAATGTAATATGCAGACCAGATTTCAAAGACTTTATATGAAAAAAGACTTTATATTGTTCACTTTCCACTTAGCTGCAGTTTTTTCATCTGTAAAGTCATTTTTTAAATGGGCTGTATTGAGGATTAAAATGGCATGTACCTGTCATGTCATATAATGGGTACTCATTAAATATCAATAGTATCCCCTTCACTCTTTAACTTAGATTTTAAAAGTTTGTGTTTTTGCTTTACAAATAGAAAAAAGCATGTATGCCAAACTTAACTTATAATTTTACCTCTTGGGAATAACTACTGTTATTGTTTGGATAAACTTCCAGTCTTTTTTCTGCAGCTTTATAAACGTAACACTTTCAGAGGGAAAAGAAAAAAAAAAAAGAGAATCCACTACTTTGTGGCCTAATTTCTAATTGCATAACAACTTATTGCAATTATTTGTATCATTAAAAATTGTTTAATATAATTATTAATAACAGTGTGGTATTCTATTATGTGGATATATCATAATTGATGAAGGTAATCTTCAAGTTGTTGGCTATTTCATCATTTTGAGGATTTTGCTATCACTAAAGAAAGGAAAAAAATGTTGAATATCCTTGAAGCCAACTATTTATTTCACTTCTATGATTATTTCCTTTAAGATTATTTCTAAACAATGATTACTCACATTTATAAAGATTTTTGATGACATAGTGCCAGATTGCCTTCCAAAAGAATTTATGTACCATTCATGTATAAAAATGCCCATTTCTTCCATATTTCAACCTTGGATAATTTTTTTATATTTTACCATTGTATAGGTAAAAATCTGAGCATTTAAAAAAATTTTTTATTGCTTTGATGAGTAGAGAGGTTTTCATAAATTTCTTTATCATTTGTATTTGGAATTACTACCCAGAGTTCCATGGACTTCCACTCTGATATCTATTCACTTCTCAGTACCTGCCCCATATACTGTGCATCCCCACCTGTTACTGTAATAGATGAACTATCTGTTTGTTCCTCTCCTTGTGTACCAAACCCCAACACTGGATTATTCTCATCAGCATCAAACATAGTAATATTTCCCCCCATTTTAAGCAAAACAAAAGACATATCAACAACATGAAACTCTGACCGTACTTTTTTGCTCTCCTTTACATAGAACTTCTCAGAAAAGTTGTCTATACTCATTGTCTTGAATCCTCTTCTCCCACTCACTTAAATCCAACCCACTTAGGCGTTTGTTCCCACTTTTTCAGTGAAAGTGGTTACCAATGATTCAACAGTTGTTTATCATCTAGAGCAAATCTTCAATTATCAGTCATATTTTATTTGACTTAGCAGCATTTATTCAGTGATCATCCTTCCTCAGCTCACACTGCTGACCACTCCCTCTCCACCTGCCTTCCTGGACACACAGTTTCTTGGTTTTCTTCACATCTCATAGACCTTTTCTCAGCATCCAGTGTTGGTACCCCTCTCCTTGCTGATGATTTAATGCCAGCAGATCCTAGGGATCTTTGTTCTCTCCTTTGTCTCTTCACTCGCTATTTTGGTGATCACACCTGATTTCATGGCAATGACTCACAAATATGAATCTCCAGCTCAGATCTCTCTCCTGGACTCCACATTCACATTTCTGACTGCCTTCACAAAACCTGTACTTGGATACCTGACAGCATCTCAAACTCAGTATGTCCAAATCTGAACACCTGGTCTTCCACAAAGTCCAACCCTACTATTTTTACAGTCTTCCCCATCTCAGTTGATGGTAACTCCATCTTTCCAGTTGCTCAACCCAAAAACTTTGGATTATTCTTTTGTTGCTCTTTTTCACACATCTTATGAACTCTGTCAGCAGATGTTGTTGGCTCTACCTTTAAAATATGTTCAAAAGCTGGCTATTTCATACCATCCCCACTTCCTGATCCAGGCCACCATTATCTCCCACCCGCGTTACTTTTTTTTTTTTAATCTTTATTTATTTGACAGAGTGAGAGACGGCTAGAGAGGGAACACAAACGGGAGTGGGAGAGGGAGAAGCAGGCTCCTCACTGAACAGGGAGCCCAATGCGGGGCTTGATCCCCTTGAACCTGGGATCATGACCTGAGCCAAAGGCAGATGCTTAACAACTGAGCCACCCAGGCGCCCCCCACCTGGGTTACTTAAATAACCTCCTAAGTGTTCAATCTTTTCTTGCCCCTCTCTATCTCCAGCTTAAACACAGCAACTCCCAAAGTGATCCTGCTAAAACCCAAGTTAGTTCTTGTTACTTCACACTGCTCTCACACTTCTGCTTCCAATAGCTTCCTATGTCACTCAGGGTAAAATCTAGTTGCTGTACCTTGGGGAAATGAGGTTACTGACTGGTACACACTCCTAACACCAGAGCCTACCTTTGGATATGGGGATAGAGTCATTCCAACCCAAACCAGTGAGCTGCGACAAAATAGAAGGAATTAAAATAAATGTTGGGATTAACCATGGTCAACTGCCTTTAGCCCAATGAAAATTTTATAATTTAAAAATGTCCCCCAGATATTTCAAACTTCTTATGTCACAGCACTACACATCTGTTTAAAACAAGCATCCACTCGCTTGTATAGGTGTGTACATATATGTACACAATCTATATGATTCTCACAAGGCCTAATAACTAGAACCAAAACGGGAAATTGCCATATCAAAATAGTGGCAGGTACTGGCAAACTCTAAGTCCAATGAGTATTATAGCTAAACATATAATTCATTGTGTGAATTAGAACAGTACATTTATATGACTTACTGCCCACCAGCCACAGATTGCTGATGCCAACGACCTCCATATTTATTGAAAATAGCCCATTTACTCTCTTTTTCCTCAAAGAGACTACTCCTGAAAACTCAATTCACTTTTATTGATGCTTCATCATTCAGTGCCAGCATATTTATAAAATCATCTCTTCGGTTGATGTTTGCATATAGTTTTTATTTGGGCAGGATACATGTGTATATGTTGCTTCCCCTAAACATTCTAAGCCTTCTAAAAGGCAAGGCCATATTCTAGTCTAGTCTGTCTGTTTACCCCCCTACCAAGGAGCTCAGCAGAAACCACTATATGTTAAGGATTACCCAATAAATATTCATCTAGTAAAACATATCAGTAATTATATAAAATTTATTTTGGATAATTACATGTGGCAAGCAGACTCTTAAGCTAGAATTTATGAACCTATATTCCTCCAAAGCGGATTCCTATTGCTCCTATAACATGCCTTGCCCCTCTCACCTTCAATGTTTTCACCTTTAATTCAAATCAACTAAACAATCATTTATTTGAAAGCTGCTATGTGCCAGGATGTGCTAGGTGCTAAGGATATTAGTAAATATTGCTAATAAATTATTTTGTCTTCAAGGGGTTTACAGTCTAATCATTTAATATCCCTTCTTAGAATGTCCTCCCTACCCCCTTTCTGCCTTATTCTAATCCTACTCAATCTTTAAACTCCATAGTAAACTTCACCTCATCCACTAGGCTTTCCTAAGCTATTTTTCCCTCAGTGTGCCTTCCCAATGCAGAAATCTTAGCATGTGATAAATATTCATCTTATTCTCCACCTAAATCTCAGTATTGGTAATGGAACTGTGAATCTCAACTTTTTCTGAGTGGTACAGCCTTGTACAAAGGAAGAGCAGAAACTGAGTTCTCATGAAAAGGAAAGTAGGAAAATGGGCTGTGAAGGATAGGTGTTAGTGGAAAGGATCCACTATAGGCTGCTAAGGCAAACTCTTCCATGTTTAGGAGCTACTAACCTAGAAAGACCACAATCTCAACCAGATTTCCTAGGGGGACAAGACACATCTGAGAGGAAAGGTAATAAATAGGGCAGTCAACATGCTTTAAAAGGAAGGAGTCAAATTTACCTTCTTCATAGCCACAAGCAGCCTGGTTATAATGCATCCCCTAGAAAAACAAAAGAACAAAAACAGAAACCCCTCTCCTTACTTGATGAGCTCTAAAATCTCTTTAACAAGGTTGGGATGGGGAAGGGAGAGAGGATGTTTATTTTATGATTAGAGACTTCACCTAAGGGCATGGTTGAGTTAACATTTCATTGTGATTGAGTCTCAATTAAAGTGTAATTAATTAATCAATCAGCACATATAAATGATATATTATTAATTTTCCCCCCAGCTTTATTGCAAGATGGGATGGAAAAAAGGAAGGCAAAGAAGTGGGGAGAGAAGGGGCTCTTAGAAGACCAAAAAGTGTATGCCTAGGAGGAACACATGACCATCCCCATAGAGATGTAAGAAAAAGCAATGGGTCAGGAAAGATTCAAACTTCACCTAGGATTGCCTCTCCAAGTATGTGAAGACAAGTAGAAGCTGTAACCAGAGTTGGATCAAGAAGCTATTAAAGCAAAGAACTCTACTTGGTAGGATTTAAGGTTTTCCTTGTTGTTACTTATTTCTTAACTCTAGCAATTTCATATAAAGGAGCTTCATTTATAGGCAATTCATTAAGAAATGTAAGAAATTTAGTAAAAAGCTTACTTTAATTTACTATAAATGTGTCCCTTCAATAGTTTTCCTTTTTTTCAAAATACATATTCTTTGAAGAAAATTTTCAGGTCAATATAATAGAGTAAAAGGCCTATTTTCCTATAAAATATTCCTCAGAAACTTCATGTACAAAACACACATGAGGTTAGCTAATGATCTAACCTACGGTGGCATTTCTGGCTTTGTTCATTAACCTAATTTTAATACAGAATTTATACTACAGAAGATGACCCTGCCAAAACTGAATTTTAAATCCCCTAATATTGTATTTGTCATTCAGAAGAGGATTTGTCATTCTCAGGATACATCCAATAGTCGATTTTCTAAAAAAAATTTAACATGTTTTTAAAAATTTATAAAACATACTTTGTGTTTACTGTAGGACAAATCAGTGGATTACAAGCAACATAATTCCATGGGTACATTTTCCATTGCCATCAATTATTATTAGTACTGATTTATAAATTTCCACTGAAGAAGAGCTTCACACCTTAAAATCAAATTTCATAGTTACTGAAAGTTCATGCTTGAAAACTGTTTCTTAATTATGCAGTAAAGAGCTCAGTGAGGGGTTATTTTCGTCCCATTTCAACCTTGTAAAAATCTTTGAAGTCATTGTTCAGGAAAATGATTTTGGAGGAAAGAGAACCCTCATTCAACAAATAGTCAATCTAAACATTTATTGATTGACTATGTTCCAACCACATAGTAACTATGAAAACAATAAATGAAATTAAAATAATAAATATTAAAATGTAGTGGCAAAAACCTACATAATTCAAGTAGTTTTATCTTATCACCTGGATATGTCTTCTAACTGCAGATCAAAGTCTTGAAGTTTTTTTTTATATTTCTCTGTAAAGTTACAGAACTCATGAAGAATTGAAGATTTCAAATCAGGGTATGGGCATTCCAAAGTTTCTAATTCCATGGGCAGTTCACTAAGCAGTTTACTTCTTTCTTCTGAAGAATAATCTAGTATCTGAAAAAAAAATATGATGGTTTTATTTAACATAAATGACAAATTGGTAAACAAATTACTATACACCTCACACTTACCTTCATACTCCAGTCTGAAAGATAATTTTCTATTTTCTGTTGCTCCAGACTAAGTCTTTCAAAGATAGCAGTCAATTGTTTCTTCATGAAGTCAATCTAGAGGATACAGATAAGAGAAGGTTTCTTTGAGGACCTGTGGAAAAGGGTTCAAGACATACCATAGCCAGGCAGTGCTTATCAGAGGGGGCTTCCAGAACATATCCTAAAAATGGGCCTAGGAAGTACAGTGGGGTCATAGCCACTCTGCACCCTCATTTGGATTTTGTTTGTGTTAAGGCAGAGAACTTACCAGATTGTCTCTGGTTCAATCGCCCCTTCTTTGCATCCTTGCCTCCAATCCCCAGCTGGGCATGGGGTTAATTTTTTAAGATTTTATTTATTTATTTATTTATTTATTTACTTACTTACTTACTTATTTATTTGTCAGAGAGAGAGAGAGAGAGAGCATAAACATGACCCGAGGCAAAGGCAGACGCTTAACCAACTGAGCCACCCAGGCGCCCCTTATCTATTTTTTTATTAGTTTATTGACTACCTCCCCTGACTAGAGCATAAGCTCCACAGTCATAATGGCATTAGATGTATGCTTTTAGGTGATTTTTCTTACTATTTTTCAGTTATTCTGTAATATTGTTATATTGGTTTCATAAATAATATATTTTCTAAAAGGCATTAAAAATCCCATACCCAGGGATGCCTGGGGGGCTCAGTCGGTTAAGTGTCTGCCTTCGGCTCAGTTCATGGGATTGAGTCCTGCATTGGGCTCCTTGCTCGGTGGGAAGTCTGCTTCTCCCTCTCCCTCTGCTCCTCCCTGCCCCACTCATGCTCTCTCTCTCTCAAATAAATAAGGAAAATCTTTAAAAAAAAAGATAAGACAATTATCAAGAGGAGGTAAGTGACATAAAAACAGAGTAACGTAATAGAGAATGACTGTAGCTTCTTTCATGTGGATGATCAGGACAGGCCTCTCAGGGGAGAGGACACTTAAGCTAAGACCTAAGTGGCAAAAAGTGCCATCAGTGGCACAGAGAAAACAGGTGATGCAAAGGCCTTGAGATGAGAAGCAGTCTGGCACATATAAGGAATAGATGGGAGGCCAGTCTCAGTGTGACAAGCTCTAGGAGAAAGGGGGAGTGTCAGGCAAGAGATGAGGTTTAAGAAGAGAGACAGCAGGATGTTTAGGAAGGAATTATGGGCCAGCAAGAGCCTTGAGGGGATCTACCAGGGCGATGACTTGATCTCCCTGCACCGAAGGCAGAATCCCAAAATGTGCTGTGAAGAGTGGCAAGAATGAGTGCAGGGAGACTAGTCATGAGGCCATTGTAACTTTTCAGGAGAGAAATAAGCATGCTTGGACAGATTCAGGGATATTTTTAAGATACTGAAGAGACAGAATTTGCTATACTTCTATTTAAATACAAGGCACACATTTGTTTTTTATGTCAAACTGTTCTAGTTGGAACAAAAATGAAATATTACATTATTAGAAGTAAAGGTAATATACTGACCTCTTCCAGTACTTTCACTGAGTTAAGCACAATATGTGAGTATGAATACTGTGAAATGTGATGCTGTCTGTATTTTAGATCTGCTCTCAACTGCTGAATAGGATTTATCACATTTTTAAGATATGTGTACCATTGTTCTGATAACTCTTGTTCTATAGAGAAACAAAATTAGATCCAGGTAATACATTATTATTTTAAGTTTCTTCAAGAACAGGTCTTAGAGGGCAGATTTTCTTTTGGATTCCTTCAGAAAAAAACAAGCAGTTAATAGTAAGAGAACTTAAAGTGAGTGGCCCACTTTCATCTTCAAAACAAAACTCCCCTTTAAATATAGGATCAAAAAAGAAAACAACTCACCAAAATTTGTAAGGTCAGAAAGACATTCATTTCCAATGTTCTCTTCACTGAGAAAGGATTTAATTTCAGATTCCATTTTACATCTGAAATAGACATTATCTCCATCAATCTTTTTAAATAATTGTGAACATATATAGATTTAAAAAACTAGTAGAAATTTAATCTAATGTGGTCCCATTCAGCTGTTCATTTATTCAGACCATACACTAAATTCCTAACGTGGGTTGGACACTTGCCAGACACTGAGATAGAAAGAAAGATAAGTGAACACTCCAGGCAGATGTAACAGCATGAGCAAAGGCAAACACATGACACATCCTAGCACTGCTTTGTGTAGAAAGAGCTTAGGACAGTAGGAAGCCACTGAGGGTAATTAAGCCGACCTCACCTGCCAAACAGATCTGTGTTTCACAAAGATGCAAGGCAGCAAAGTGGAGGATGGGCTGAAAGGAGAGGTGGTCAATAAAACAGAAAATGAAGATGGAGGGGATCAGGTAAACCTGGACCAACAAGGAGGTTATTTCAAAAGTTAAGAGATGATGAGGTCCTGAAATAGGGAAATGGGAGTACAAGTATGTTTTATTTTTATACATTAATAAAGGTAATACATCTTCATGACTTTTTATCATATTATTTAGATATAGTCATTTTTAGAATAAAACCATAACCAGCTCTAAATGGACATCCAAAAACATTGTAGCCTATCCCTTGCTTATGGCAGATTTAATGAAATCATAGAAAAGAGTTTTGATTTATCATGATTGCTAAAATATAATATTAGAAATGGTATAAAATAAGAAAATAGCATCAATTACAATCCTTTAATACAATGATTATTTTTATTTTTGCATATGTTTCTAGTCCTTGTCTACATGCATATATATTTTAAATAACTATAATTATGGCATATTTACCATTTTTTATTGGGGTTTTTCAGTAACATTTTAAGATACTTCTAATAATTCTCACAATTACCATTTATTTTAATGGCCACATCATATTCTATTTTATATAAGTGCCACCATCTTCTAAGCCAACTCACTTACGTGGGACAGAGGTTTTTTTCGTATCTATAAAGGAGTGCTATTGTAGATGACACTTCACTGTCTACTTTTTTAATATGTAGTTTTTGCCAGAAATATTTTTGCCAGAAATATATTTGAAACTACTACATGGAGGAGGGGTACATAATAGTGGAATAAAACCAGAATTTATTTCATGGTGGATTTGTTTAAACAAAAACATAGCACTTATCAATTGTCCAGCTCAGTTCCTTTAAATTTTCAGCATCCAGAAAACCATAGTAAAACATACAAGCCAACAGGAGAACTGTTCATACAGGAGACCAACCTGCTACTTGTATGTAATAATTCTAGTAAGTTCCATCCTGTTTTCCTAGATTCACAACCTAACCCATCTGCCAAGACCAGGCCTTTTCTCTGATTGTCCTGATTGCCCAACAAAATCCAAAAGCATTTTTTTATGCCCTCAAGAACTATGAGACTCTGAAACTAGCTTGTAAATATAAGCTAACATTTCCTTAATTGTGTTCTATAAAACAATAATGTCAACGAGAAGCTGGGGTTGGGGGGAATGGGAAATAGTAAACTAAACAAAATCAGGTATGTTTCTATGGTATAGGATTTCTCGAAAACTTGATTATGGTAAAGTGCATTGAGATTATCCAAAAAGGGTAGGAAATATATTTTCTAATTTATAGGAATATGAAATTCATTACTCTCAATGGAGTATCTTGAAGAATATTTCTGTTTTGTAGAATATGATATAGGAAATATAAAAATTGTGACTGGGGGGCTCCTGGGGGGCTCAGTCTATTAAGCATCTGACTCTTTAGGCTCAGGTAATAATCTCAAGGTTGTGGGATCGAGCCCTACATAGGGCTCGATGCTCAGCGTGGAATCTGCTTAAGACTCTCTCCTCCTCTACCTCTGTCCCTCCCCTCCCCACTAAAATCAATCAATCAATCAATCAATCTTTTAAAAAAATTCTAGTGGACTCGAGAGCATTAACAATGGAACTCTGGAGAATAGAACCCTACCCTGTTCATCACTGACATGCTAGACCAGGTCCCGGGTGTTCTCCAAGTTGGAACTCTGCAGCACGTACAACATCTTCCCCATCTTAAGAGTGAACAAATGTAAGGCGGCTTTCCATGCCCAAATTTGCCAATTTAAGTACCTCCTAATGCTATTTGGCCTATCCTCTGTTACCAGTGAATGTGATGGTACTACAAAAAAGTCTCCTGAGTTTTTGTGTGACCATTTGCTAGATGATATGTTAATCTACTTCCTAGATCTGCCTCGTCGCAATGCAATCACCCGCAAGGTAAGCCAACCTGGTGATGGGTGTTATTGAACTCTCAGAAGTCTACTGCCATATAGGTCCTCATCCTTCCAGGATGGTGCCAAAGTTCTCGATGTAGAATCAGTCTCCTCAGAACATCAAACATCGCCAGAGCTTCCTGAGATTTCTAGAGTAACCACTTAGTTACCAGTTTGGGTAGAGCAAACAAAACATGGGGTACAAGAATGGTAGAGGCAGAAGCCATAAGCAAACAATAAGCAAAGGGACATGGATCATGAAAGGCAGAGCAAGAAAGTATGTTAAAGTTCCATTAATGGAACTAACAGCCAGGAGACCTACAGAAAATTAGGGTACCAGAGCAGGCTGAAGGTCAAAGCTCTGTCCCTTCCATAGGGAAGGAACTCAGCAGGTCAGATAGCTTGGTTCCTTACATTCAGCTATTTGATCCACTTCTCACTTGAAAGAGTCTGTCCCAAGCAAGCATACCACAGAGACAGAGCAGGGAGTCCCACAACCAATGGCCAGGGAAGACACTCAGGAGCCAGGCTTAGAGTTCTTTGAGGCTCTGAGTTGCACAGTGTGAATACTGGTGTCAATTTTATCTTTAAAGATGCATTTATAGACATTTAATTGTTGTTGTTAAAACCCCATGATATCCTCTGTAAAAAGGAGATATTTTCAAAATAATGTTTTAAAACTAAAACTATAAAAAAATAAAAATAAATAAAAATAAAACTGTGAGCAAGAGACTACATGTATTTCTAACAGAGATTTGGTTATAAAACATCCCTTGTAGGAATTATCATACAAGTAGTAAAGTGTACAAATAAACCCTTCAAATTTTATGATTCAACAATTCTGATTAAAATAAAAATTGTAATTCTTTATCACATGGTCGATATAAATAACTCCTTCCTTAATCTCTAAACCAGTCATTCTGGAACAAGGGAGCAAGTGCCCCTGTGAGAGTATATCAAGGTCTCCGAGGGTATAGTTTGAGAAAGCATATTAAATACTAAATGTAATTTTATAAGTTTAATATGAAATTTTATAAATTTAAATATTATATATTTTAAATATTATATTTAAGTATTATATATCTGGAAATTTTATGTGTCTACTTTCCTGAGGACAGATTTCAAAGAATTAAAGTTTGGCAAAAAAAATTTTTTTTTCTAGCAAGATTAGACCAATTAGAGCCTCGGGTGATATGAATGGAACCCTGTGGGGGAAATAAGCTTCTGAACTCCAAGTTCATGGAGCACAGGAGTTAAAGGCAAGTGCTCCAATGCCATCTTCACATAAACTAGCTGATTTACCTTCCGTGAATAACTTTGATCCTCTGAAACTCAAGATTGTCGCCTGTAAAGTGGGGAGAGCAATGACACCTACTCTGTAGGGTTGTCATAAGGACTTAATGAAATAAAGCATATAAATTATTTGCCATATTACCTGCCACATACTAAATAACCCCACAAAAGTTCAATGTCATTGTAGTCCCCTACCTTCTGTAGGCCTGAGATTCTCAAATGGACTCTCTTATGGTAAGGCATAAAAATACTTTACTTTTAATCTTTTATTAGGTTTTTATTTTTTTTTTAAGATTTTATTTATTTATTTGACACAGAAAGAGACAGCGAGAGAGGGAACACAAGCAGGGGGAGTGGGAAAGGGAGAAGCAGGCTTCCCGCCGAGCAGGGAGCCCAACGTGGGGCTCGATCCCAGCACCCTGGGATCATGACCCGAGCCAAAGGCAGTCGCTTAACCAACTGAGCCACCAAGGCGCCCCTTTTATTAGGTTTTTAAAGGTTAGAGTTCACACTCATTTTCTGGTGGTCCCTAAATTCTGCACAAATCTAGCCACTTCTCTAATTTTCCTCCTTTCATTATTAGTTTTTAATTTCACTGAAAACATATTGAAATTAGTCTGCTTTCTAGAATAACACAGAAAATTACCTTAGAATTCTTCTTTTTGTCCAATTTTCAGCACTTACAAGTTTCAAGACATTAAGGCTATGACTTGAAAGCTCCTCCCTTCCATTGCCTTTGTGCCATTCCAGGTCAACCAAAATAACTATTTCCCACAATGATATGGATATGCCTCTTCTATCTAGCTCTAGAACAGCTAATGCACACAGTTAGAAGTGTGGAACGGCCAAGGTAAAAACTTTTGCCGGTGTCTTCCTTTACATCTGAGCTTTCATCAGGGAGCGCCATAATAAAAACTTTCTAATGGCTTTCCTTTCTACCAAGTCATGCAAATTTTGAAAAAAAAAAATTCTAATGGGCTCATTCATTCTCTCCATAAAAGGTGATTTTTTGAGAGATAGAATGGGTCTGATTTGTTTTTATGTCAGCAGCATGGTGACAAAGTGCATATAATTTTTTTTTCTATGTCTTAAGTTATACAATGATGTAAAACCATATCCAGTCATGAGCCTTTTAGTTCACAGTTAGGAACCTCTTGCCAGAATAAGAAACTCCTACTAATTTGAAAAGTACCTACATCAAAAGTAAAGTTAATGACCCTTGGAAATTTGACTTAGAATAAGACCACAAAATGATTTACTTTGATATAAAATATACGATTAAAAACATACATTTTTAAAAGCATATTTTACAAATACCACCATCATTAAAACTAGCATATATGCTTCCAATGGAGGGGAAACACATCTGCCTTCTCTTTTTGCCCTGACCTTTGAAAGAAATGTATTTTTCAAAGATTACAATTAAGAACAAGGATAGAATCATTATTTTGTTGCTTCATCTTGAAACAAGTGCTGGAAATAATAACAAAAGTCAAAAATGCAAATTGACTAACTTAGTCATGATGCAGCTACATCTAGTAATCAGTGAACAACCTGAACCCCTTAGTTCATTCGTTCATTCATTTATTGAAAGCATTTCTGTATCTCCTCCTATGAATCCTACAATGAAAAGATAAAACTGATGGGATGTTTGCCCTTGTTTGCCACTTCATAGGGAAAACAAACATGTAAACAAGACATTATAATTTAATGTGCTAAGGGCAATATGAATAATTACAAGTATGAGAGGGAGTACAGAAGACTAAATGATCAGCAGATATAGAAGATTATCTTTTTTCTTCCTAAGGAAAGGAAAAGCCATATTAGTGTATTCGCTGGATTTCAAATTACATTGAGGAAATGAAGGAATTTTAATTTGACTCACAAACTGTAACTTTAAATTTTAATGGTTTAATTAACATCGAAAGTTATAGAACATCTAAGTGCAACTCTTAGCAAGTCTCACATGTTCTTGTAGAGATTTTCCTCAGTTCTTACCTGACATCAGTTAGCCGTTGGTGTTCCTGCCACCACACTTGCTTGTGTTGTTTTATTAGTGTTTGTTCCTTAGATATCTTTGAAGCCTTCTCTGCTTTCCTGATCTAGATTCAGAGGAACAAAAGAGGAGCAATTCCAATGTTTTCTAAATGTGTTTTCCACAATGAAATTGTTAAATTTGTAATTTCTAAGTTAAATATTTATCCTTTTTCAATCCTATTAGTACATCATCTAACACAAAATCCACCTTAAAATAAGTAATTCATTAAGCAAAAAGCAGGAAAAGTAAAGGTGAAAGGGAAAATGGTTTGGAATACTGTCCAATTTAAGAATTATCTTTAAAGTATTTATGAAAAGAAAGGTGAAGTAATTCTATTTTCCTTACATGCAATTAAAAACACCTTAATTCACACAGTCTCAGAAAATTTTTTAAGAGCTTTCCATATATTTTCTCATCTTTTTGATACATCTTCCCTGCCAGGCATTTTGGGCATCATTATTCCCATTTGACTTATGAGGACACTGAAGTTCAGAGAGATTAAAAGAACTGGTCAAGATCATAAAGCTCATAAACATCAGAAACACATAGAACCTTGGTGTTTAGATTGGCTTTTAATATGAAACCTTCAACAGAGGATGGGGAAAAGTCATTGGATAAGTTGTTAGAAAGCCTGGCTTTACAGGCGCCTGGGTGGCTCAGTCATTAAGCTTCTGCCTTCGGCTCAGGTCATGATCCCAGAGTCCTGGGATTGAGCCCTGCATCGGGCTACCTGATCAATGGGAAGCCTGCTTCTCCCTCTCCCACTCCCCCTGCTTGTGTTCCCTCTCTCGCTGTGTCTCTCTCTGTCAAATAAATAAATAAAATCTTAAGAAAGAAAGAAAGAAAGTCTGGCTTTAGTTTGAGCTTCAGTACCTACTAGAAATATGACCTTGAACATGCAATTTTAATTTTTCAACTCCATGACTTTCATAAATAAAGTTTTAAAAAATTTAGGCAAATATTTTAAAAATTAGGCACATATTTATTTGAAGGAACTTAACAAAGAAATTGTGAAAAATCATGTAACATTGAAGCCCACATTTTTAATTAAATTCAAATTTTCCCCAAATTTTATGGCTTTTTAAAAATGTAGCACATAGGGGATCCTGGGTGGCTCAGTTGGTAAGCATCTGCTTTTGGCTCGGGTCATGACCTCGGGGTCCTGAGATCGAGTTCCGCATCAGGCTCCCTTCTCAGCGGTGAGTCTGCTTCTCCCTCTCCCTCTGTGATCTCTCTCATTCTCACTCTCTCTCAAATAAATAAAAATCTTTTTTAAAAATGTAGCCCGTAATTAGTGCTTTGGGGTTTGTTGACAAGTTGAATCAGGCCTGGATCTGTTTGCCTTAACATCCACTCTTGGCCATCTCCCTGATCTGCTCCATATCACAGAACAGCCTGTTTCCAGGACAACCCTATTAGCAGGCTTCCAGCTGGTTTCAGCCAAAGGGAGACACTGGTTGTAGGAGACTGAAGGAGGGAGGAAAGGAGAAGCCAAAGGATTACTCTGCCTGCCTTTTCTACTCTCAGAGTGGTCTCCAGGAGCATCTGCATCTTCTCCATTGCTCTAAGTTTTCTTGACAGTTCTACTATGGTTCCAACAATTTCTGGGTAAACTCAGCCCACAGAATGTGATACAGCCTTGCTTTTTCTAATGTCCCTCTGACCCAAGCATGGCAGGCACTCCTACTGTTGTTAACCCCTGTATTGCCTCATGGTCCCCTGTCTGGCTTCTCAGCTCTACACCTGTGTAACCATTTCCTGCATTAAAGACCCCTCTACTCTAAATCCTTAGTGTCTGTTTCCTGGTTAGACTGATACTCATGTGTTCGCTGAATTCACATATTCCATATTAGTACTTCTAAACATCTACAAAAGTGCTACTCTCAAATCAGAAATTTGATGAAACATGCATATTTTATGTTTTCTGTGCTACTAGAATACTTAGTACCCTGGAAGCTTTAACAGATCAATGCTGAAGATATAAAAACTTCAGAAGACAAGTCCTAAAAAGACTCTTTATAATGCATGCTATTTCTCGCTGTCATTCACTGATTGCTTTAACCTTGAGTTTATCTTTCCACTGTTCTGGTTACTGATTCAAAATTAGCGGTATAAGAAAACAAAAACATGGAGTCAAAGTCAAATCTTTTCCTCAGGAGGTCTTAAGAGTGCTACAATTATGAAAAGCACATTTAAATAAGAACAGGAGGGGCGCTTGGATGGCTCAGTCAGTTAAGCTTCTGCCTTCCACTCAGGTCATGATGCTAGGGTCTGGGGATGGGCCCACATCAGGCTCCCTGCTCAGTGGGGAGTCTGATTCTCCCTCTGACACTCCCCCTGGCTTGTGCTCTCTCTCCCTCTCTCAAAGAAATAAATAAAATCTTTTTAAAAAATAAATAAGTAAGAACAGGACACTGCAGAAAAACATTCAGCAATCTTTATTCTACCTACTGAAAACATAATAGTACATAGTGGTTCTAAGATCTGACACTTCTAGTATTTGCTTTAAGAATGCCTGAAACCCATTCCAGCTACTTGCCACCTACAGCCTCTAAAGTTTGTTGCAGCAGACAATCACTTTTAAAATTAGATTTCTTTGACATATTTGGTCCATGTTGTACAAAAAAATTAAAACACATTGGTGAAAGATGTAGACACATTTTTATAGCTTAAAAAAATCAATGTTGTTGCCTTTGAGCCCAGGGTAAGACCAATTAGGTAGACTATAAAAGTGAAAATAAAGCTACTATTTTTCACTAGACAGTTCCAATATTTTAAAGAACATCCTGATTTTTTGTAAGTTCATTCGTTGACTCCACTTCTATCCTCAGGCCAAAAATGAAGAAAAATAAAGTCTTAAAAGAACAAAAAGATTTAAAGTTGTATCTTTATCAATAGAGAGATTTCTAGGTGGTTCCAATGTATTTTGCTGGGCAATAAGCCATATGAAATCAATATTTAAGGTGGATGATGATTTATGCAGAATGCTGATGAATTAAAAATAGCAAAAATAATAAATTCATTAAGGAATAAGAAACTAGAGGTTTCCTATGTGGTTTATTGTGATGACCCAAGATAGTAAGAATCTAAATAGGCACCTTGAAATGCCATGAAAACCGTTTGGGCCAGATGACCTATCTTTAAATGTAAGCAACAGTAACTAGTGGACAACTTAAATGTTGGTTACATAGGTATATACATTTGTCAAAATTCATTGAGATGTACACTTAAGATCTATGCACTTAACTATGTGTGAGTTGTACCTCAACAAAGGTAAAAGAACAGTTAAGCGTATAAAGAACTGTTAACATAAATAAAAAGAAAAAAACCCAATTACACTAAGATGCAATTCCTCATCTATCAGGCTAGCAAAACTTCAGATGTGTCACAAAACACTGTGAGGCTATAGGGAGACATACTCTTTCTTGTTGCTGGTGGGAATGCAAAATGGTGCAGCCTCCCACAGAAGGGAATCTGGAGGTGTATAGTGAAATTTCATATGGATTTACCCTCTGACCTAGCAACTTTACTTATAGAAATCTATCTGAAGACTATACTGACAAAAGTATAAAAAGATAAATGAACAAAACTATTCACTGTAGCACTATTTGTGATGGAAAAAGACTGCAGTACAAAAATTCCATCAATAAGTGATCCTGTCAAAATAAATTGAACCTGGATCTCATCAAATCTCCAGATATAACTAACAATTTACTGGAAATACAAGAGACAGAAAAACATGTTAAATGACACCACCATGATGTAATCAGCAAAATCCAGACTGTAAGAAAATATAAAAGACAAACAATATAATTTCTTCAAAAAATAAATTACAAAAATACAAGAGGATAGAGGAGGAAACCTAAAAAATAAAAATCAACTGTAATATATGGATCTTACTTAGATACTGATTTGAACAAATGCTAAGTAAAAAAATTGAAGACAATCATGGAAATTTAACACTGGATATTTGAAATTAAGAAATTATTAGTATTCTAATGGTAATGGTATTATAGGGTTTGGGGTGGGACTGTTTAGCCTTCATCTTTTAGAGATACATGCTGAAATATTTATGGTTAAATATTATGATGCCTGAGGTTTACTTCAAAATAACCTGGCACAGGGGAAAGTTGTGGTAAGGAGTATAGAGAAAACAATAGCCAAGAGTTGATCATAGATGAAACAGGATAAATTACATAGAGATCAATCATTCACTCTAAATTTGCATGTGCTTACAATTTCTGATAATATTTTTAAAAAAGGATGACTAGACAAACTTAGCTGGACAACAAGAAATATTCATTCTTGCTTAGCAAAGCAATTCAAATAAAAATAATTGTAAAGATCTCTTTTATACTTAACCTAAATTAGAAATGAATAGTTAACATATAATGTACCAAAAATTGGTCTCAGTTTCCAGCCCAAATCTACTCTTTGACTTCAGGTTCAATCTCAGCCTGTGAAAGACTAGATCACTCTATGTTCACATTAGTGTCTTTATCTGGAAGCCCACAACTTGTACATGATCAATGACATAGACACATCTGATCAATATACCAATACCAGGAATAGAAACTAGGCAAGTCTTCTGAATTTACTAGTAATTAACAATAATTATTATAAGAAAATAATTATTGTTAATTTCTCTTCAAATATAACTAAGTACTCTGGATCCAACTTGAAGCAAACACCTCCTTTATGTGCTTTAAATGTTAACATTCTATCCTTCAGTTTAAGTATGTTTACATTTAATATTGCCAGAGTATACTGCTGTAATAATTAACAATGATTATTAAAGCTGTTAATTTCATGTGCAAGAAAGGAACACATTTAATTAGTTAAAAAAGTAGGAGATGAACTGATATTTAATACAAATATTGAAAGAATGTGTTAACTCTGTAACATTAGGAAGAAAAAATACTCTTCTTGAGCCAATGCATATTTTGTAAAAATGTAAATAACAATATAAGAGTAACAGAGATGATATTATAATCATAATCTTAGTTGGCGTAGGCTAGTTGGTATATATATTAGCATTCATAACATTTAACAAAATAAACTTTAAGAATTATACTTAATTTCCTATTATCTAATTCCATTTTAGCCATGAATCTTTCAAGGAAAAGTCCTATTTGGGAACTGTTCACATTTTATAATAGTCAATTAAAAGCAAAATGTCAACTTCCTATCTCTAAATTAAATGAGAAGAAAAGATCAAAAATCACATGAAAAAACATTCTCAATATATCTTTCTTAATCCAGCTATACTAAAAAATGAAAACTGTAAAAGGAAAGAAGTATTAGAAAATGGTGAGGTATCCCGAACACATTTTGGTCTCACTAACTGAAATTCAAAACAACAGATACTATAAAAATGCCTTAACAGGACAATTCCTTATCATTATGAATCTATGGAGACTAAAAATGGAAACAAAAAGCTTATTGAAATGATTGCTACAGACGGTGAGCCATTTTCAGTAGTTGAAGACAAGGGATTTTTGAGGTTTGCCAAGCTATAAATCCCAGGTACAGTTATTTCCAGAAAATATGTAACTAAAAAGCTTCTTCCTGAATTATATCCTATGAACAAAAAAGGTTATTGATGTTACTTAAAATGTCAGTTGAAAGTGATCATCTGTTTAGTCTCACAAATATGTAACACAGTGACCAGAGAAGCAATCTAGCAGCTGACAGGGATGAGAAATTATTGCCCTTGCACTTAATATCAAAAATTGAAAGCCACATCAATAATTAAAAATTTTAAACATGTTTATTCTTTGAGAGTGATTCTTTAACCACAGAGAAATTCACTGTGACCAAGCACTGAGTTTTGACACTCAACCATTCTACATTCAGCCAAAAAAAATTTTTTGGTACATGATGGATGGACAGATACATAGATAATATTTAAGATGTATGTATATATATATATATGAATATATATGTACATATTCCAATACTGACAGGGTGTAGAGGAAGTATCTGTGGTGGTATCTTTATTAGAACAACACTTTGGGAAAGAACTTTTTAAAAAACATTCATATTTTTTTGGCCCAAACGTTCCAATCATGGGAATTTATCCTATGAGGATGAAGGATTCTAAAACATGAAAAGTGTCTCTGCATGAAGATACTTACCAAAGTATGATTCCCAATATTGTAAAACTGGATACAATCCAAATATCCAAAAATCAGAATGTGGTAAGGCATGTGTCTTTTCCTATTTGAAGTACTCACCACTCCTGTTTTGGTTTAATTTTTATTGGTCTTGAGATCCCAATTCCAATGTCATTGCCTCAAAAAAACCTTCCCACTCAACTAGGATCAAGACTAGACAGCATGTTTTTGTTATTTGATTAACACTGACTTTCCTCCTCTTCTCCTGCAAACAGTACATGCCATGAGGGTAGGGGATGTATTTTGCTCATTATTATATTATTGAGCCAAGTAATAAATATTTATTTATGAGAGTAATTAAATATCATATAATAAATAAATATTATAAAGATTATGTGGCAAAGTGTTAGGGGGAAGTAACAGGATTTCATGTCTATATTTATCATGGGAAAAATAAAATATGTATGTATATGTTCATGTCTATATATGTATGCATAATGTGATGTATATACAATGGGTCAGAATACAAGTCAGAAATATGAAAATAGTTTTATTAGGATGATAGTTATATAAGTGATTTTCCCATAAAATTTCTTTCAATGTCCTGAGAACAACATCAAATTCTTTTAAAGTTATATCTGAACTTAACAAATAAGGCCCTTTTTAAGAAATCTCTTTAGTTTGAGGGGATATATCTCATGGATAGGTAGTCACGTCTTTAGAATAGGTACAAAATGTGCTTTGGAATCATAATATTTGCCTTTTTAAAAAGACATTTAAAAAAAGCGATGCAAAACTAATGTAGCACAAAAATATTAAATTCAAATGAAAACTTGTAAATTACTTAATATGTCACTTTGCCAAATCAGATTTTTAATGTAACCAAGCAATGAAAATGTTGTTTATAATGTACTTTATTATTTGCACAAGAGAGAAACATACTGCATGAGTAATCCTAAACCATATAAGGCCCTAAAATACTGTGCACAATCACTTGCACATAAACCCCTTTCAAATCTAGTCCAGGTTCACCTTTTCTGAGATTAGGGCAAAAAAGGGAATTGTAGAAAAGAGAGGCATCTGAAGGCATATTTACATCGTGTTGCAAAAGGAGCCTTAAATCAGATGATAATCCATGGCTGGCACTTATTTGCAATTCTTATTTTTCAGAGTAAGTTAGAAATTGTTGAACACTAATAAAATAGCTAGCTTTCTAAAAGTAAAGACCTCGGGGTTGTTATGAACATTAACTGAGGAATGCATGTAAACTATATAGCACAGTGTCAGAACATTCAATAAACGTTAACTGCTATTCACTATTATTAATAGTTGGAAGATTCTAAAAACTATTTAGAATGTCATTTATTTTCACATTTACATTATAAATATAATTTTACTTCCTGGAAACTCAATTTTCCAAAACTAGAAAACACACATGCACACATACACATTTCTAACCTTTAGCTCTACAGAAGCAGAAGCTAATTTTTTTGCTTCCGTTAATGCTTGCAACCGTTGATAGTCAACTGGTTTATACTTGGTGCTCCTCATTCCATTTTTCATTCGGAACACCAGATTATCTGTTTTTCATTAAAAACAGAAAATGACAAGGAAATAGTATCATATTATTGGAAGTCTAAGCAAAAACAAGAAAAAATATTACAACATTCATAGTATATTTGAACCTCTATCTTTAGAAACTTTAAAAATAATTACCACTATATATCTTGCATAAAATTACTTCTAAAAGAACATAAAGGAAATATTTCCATTTAAGTAAGTATATTGAGAATTTTAGAAAATTAATGTCAAGATACAAAGTGTGGCCATTCTTTTTATTTAAAAAGTTTTAGGCATCAACTGTGAATATTTAAGTATCATCTTATTATGAATCAAATTAATCAGATTTTTAAAGTCATAACTGCATTTCTAACAGAAAAAATTGAAATAAAATAATTTCAAGTAAATTTGAAAAAAGGTTGAAACTGAAAGCTAAAAAATGTAATGGGCCAAATAAGAATAAAATGATATAAAATTTTCAGGTAGGCATTCTCCATCCAAATACATAAAATGTCCTATTTTAGTATGATATTTGCTGTTCTGATAAAGTAAAACATAAGTAGAAGGTACTCAAAGGCCAAGTAGCATAAAGTATAATAATCTGAGTAATTCAAGCAAAAAAAAATGCATCTTTGCCCTAATTATATGAATAATTAATCTGTACCATATAAAGTGATTGAGATTAAGTATATCATGAGTCACATGACTTTAAGTAGACTCCAAATGATTCAAGGACAAGCACAGTAAAGGAAAGTATTGTTATCTTGACCGCTGTTGAAGATTTAAGCATGCATTGTAAGGGAATTGGAGAAACCTTCAGTATGACCAAACAATGAGCTTTCCATTAAAATTTTGAAAATCAACATTCCAACTTTACATCATGCATAATCCACTATAAATCATAGAACAGATTTGGAAGTAGAAAAAAAATACCTGAGCTATTGTTTTTCTGAATTGCCATGAATGGTTGGTCTCTTTTATTCAAGTCCTCCGTATCTGTCAAAGAAACAAGAGACAGCTAAAATTTCACAATATTATTTTCCAAACGTTTTTAAAGATGTGATAATCATAGTGTTTTTTTTAAAACAAGGCCCACAACTGGGTGCTATAACTCTTTGTATTTACTAAAATTCGCTTCTCCAAGTTCTAGAAGCTTCTTTCCATTAGTTTTTTCCCTCCATTCCTTTCCTGTTCTTGGTGTCTCCTTCCAACCTCTGACATTTTAATCCTCCTCTCTTGGATTGTCTCAGTGACTGATAAATATTTTGTGATTAAAAAATTGTGTATGTTTTATCCTGAGTTCCTAGGAGGAAAAAAACTACATAAATTAAAAAATAAAGCAGCGGCCGAAGTGACTCACTACTACTGTTAAGCAAATCAGCCTTTGTGGCTGATGCTCGGATGTGCCATCCACTTCTAGAAAGCACTCGATGCCCAGCTGTCCCTTCTTTCAGAGTTGACTCAGTTTCAAAGAGTAAACTCGTCCAAAGTTATACCACTGCTGGGGCAGCCTATACCCAATGACTGAGCAAGACAGGATTTTAAAGTCCAACCAGTATGGACCCAATGTGGGTCCCCCTGATGGGCAACATTTCATCCAGAGCTCCCTGCAGGGTTGACCCGGACTTTGTTGGACCTGCATTGAAACTGACTTTTTCATCTGCCCAATCTTGCTTCCTCCTTCTTCTTTTCACAGGTATGGATCCCTAATGAATATTTAGCACCCAAGCTCTGCCTCAGCATCTCCTTCCTGAGAACCCAACCTGCAGTAGCACCAAACTAAACTGACATCTTTTTAGGGCACCTACAGGGCAACAGACTAGTCAAATGGTGCTTTAAGTAACAGTACCATTTTTCATAAATTTTTGTTCCATATCCACTAGGTTCAACTACTCATGTCTAGTGGCTTTTGCTGTAACCTAAGTCTTCTTAAATGGAAAAGAAAGTAGCACAAGTACTTGATTTTTGGAAACTCTTCCAAGTTACCAAGAATCATGGTGATTGCCCAACAGCTTTCAGAATATAGCGATAAAATCCAGTGTGTGGCTCCCATAGAGTCTCTGGTCAGGGAATTCTTGTTTTAAGCCTTCAATAACATTGACAATCCTCCCTATAGTCTGGTTTCTACTCACATCTACATCCTATCCATTAGGATTCTTCTTTTGGGGGCGGGGGAAGATTTTCACCTGTCAGTCTGCACTGCCTCAAGCCACTATCACCTCCTGCTGGATGACAGCAGCAGTTCTACTTTGTGCCCTTAGAGTCCATTCTTCACACAGTAGCCCAAGCAACCTCTTTAAAAACTCTAGTCTGACCTTGCTGAATCCCTTCGACGGCTTCCATTATCCTTTAAAATAGTGCCCTAAATGGCCTATAAGGTCCTGCATGATCTTGCCCTTGTTCATCTCCCCATTCTCATCTCATTCACACATTCCAACCACACTGGTCTTTCTGTTTCTCAAGTATACCAAGTTCATTTTGCCTTAAGGCCTTCCCACTTGCTGTCCTCTCTACCTTAAAGATATTTCCTTCCTCTTTTTACCTGGCTGGTTCCTACTCAGCTTGCAGCTAAACCTCAGAGACCTAACCAGACTTTTCCATCTAAATAAGAGAGAACTCTTTGTTTTTCTCTCTCATCCCATTCTTTCCTTTCAACATTATAATTTATATCAGTCTTCACATCTCCATGCTTACTGATTCCATGTCCATCTTCCTCCATAGACTTGTGGCCTATGTGTGTCTTCTGATTGCATCCCCAGTGCCCAGCACATGTAGTAAATGCTCAAGAAGTATTATTTGAGAAAATGAATAAAAGGTAGCTGGCAGTAGCTCAATGTCTTGTAGGCCCCGGAAGGGCTGCAATACCAATTCCTTAGTCCATACTATAGCCTCCCTCTCCAACAATAAATTTTCACTTTTCAAAAGTCTGCCTTAATAGTGTAGCACACAGGCAGAAATGGCACATTTACATGCCTTCGAAGGCCATCACGTCAATGAGAGAGTGACAAGGTACACAACCATAGGAAGTGCAGAAAACATGGAAAACTAAAGAGCATTCCATGCCCAAAGATAATCAAATACATTTTTTTCTTTTTATTAACAAAAGTACACCACAAATAAAGCAAGTATCCAAAACAAATGGATGCTGCATTTAGCAGCTAGTCCGTAAGCTCTGGCTGACTGAGTCTCACCTCTAGTTTTCATCTCCATGTCCCACCCAGAACTTGACTGTGAGCTTGTTATCTCCATCTTGGAGAGACGTTGCCAGTTCTCTCATTGACTAGCTTTAGGTTTTTCCTCAGTGGGGAGCCCAGCCCCTTCAGATTTAGGACTCATTTTGGGGGGATTTAGATTGCAAGATTGAGGCCCTGCAATAAAGTGGGGTTTTGCAGACTCCCTTTAGGTTACCTTGGTCTAACATTGCTAGATTTTCAGATTTTCAGAGGAAAGTCATGAAGTCCACACAACATTTCTCACCATTTCTATATGTTTCAAATATTAATTATGACCATAAGAAATTTATAGTAGAATGCATTCTGGAAATCAAAATTGCAGACAAAAACTATTCTGTCTTCATGAACTTGAAATCTAGTTTGGCTGCGACTATATAGCAGACCAAACAAAAACATTTCTTGACCTACATTCTTTTTTTTTTAATTACATCTTTTTTTAAATTTTATTTTATTATGTTATGTTAGAGACCTACATTCTTTAATATTTATATATAAAGCACAAATAATTACTACTTACCTTTCAGGGATGTTGAGGATCTCTGAACTAAATAATTGTTAAACTGGAATAATATAAGACTGACAGTTGTAGTGTTTCTTATATCAGAGAATTAAATAGACATTAGATTTAGAATCTGAAAAGTTCACATATAATTCACTTAGTCTAACTTCTCATTTTAGCATATGAGATGATTGACAGCCCAGAAAAATGACCAAGATCAGAGAACTTCAAGTCCAAAATCTCATATTCATAATACAAAAATCTCTGAAAATGAAGGTATATATCATAATCAGTATGTCCAAATCCAACCTGAGCTGAAATCATTTGGTGGCAAACTTGACCCACACCAAAGTTTATTTTATTTAATGTGGACATTCATACATTTATCCGAAAGTGTTAATGTGTTTAATTATGGGGTGCTACCCAGATACCATCAGTTTTAAATAATATAGGGCATATGCTCTATATTACATTTCTAAAAATCTGAAAAATCAAAACTACATCTGGCACCACAGACTTCAGATAAGAGATTATGAATCTGTACTAAAACAAACAGTTCTTGATTCCCAAACAAGCATATGTCATCCAGGCCATTTCAATTTTATGCTTACTACTGAAATTCAAAGTGGCTACTTCAGCCGGCAGTTAAATGTTTTTGACAGAGTAACAGCTACTTGAACAGAATTTTCCATGTTAAATAATTTTAAAGCACTTAGTTTTAGAAATTAATTCCATGTTCACATTATGTGACATTTTAGAAACCACTTATGAGTATTATCAAAATGTTAAACCTTTTAGATCTACTCAATTACTGAAAATATTTTAAAATAATATATTTTTATGAGAAGTTTCTTATAGTGTAGGAAGAACGTTTTGATATATAATATAATGATAGCTTCGCAGTAGCTAGAGGATTGAATAAAGATTTTTAATATAAAGTTAATTTTTACAGATTTGATAGAGAATCTAAACTTTAAAAACTACATGACCTCAACTGGTCTCTATGGGGTAGGTAAGCAAGAAGGACTTCTCTAGAGATGAGAAAAAAATAGCAAAGAGATCATTTATATAACAAGGCAATCTTTTTACAGTGTTAAAATTTGTATTCTCTTTCCTAAGAAAATCTCTTTTAATACATCAAGGAAGAAAATCTCAGTTGTACTTAGGCTTAAAATTGTACAACGCATGGATAGTTTGTTAACTCTAAACTGCCTAACTGTGTAGATATGTATATTAGCCAATCACCCCATGAAGATAAGTTTTCAAAAGTGATAGGGATTCTGCCAGGTCAAACAGTGTGAGAATAATACCAATATGAAAAAATATCTTGGATGTAGCATCATATTATAATCTTTTTTCATATGAAAGATCTCATTTCAAGTGTGAGTTCAAATACTATGGCCAAAGTCTGGTTTAAGCAATATTTTTCTAACATGCAAAATTCTCTTTTAAATTCTAAGCAGAATGGTACATATTACTTCCATTATGAAACATTATACATTGTATAGAATTGTAGTCAGCATAAGATGAAAATATTGTCCTGAAAAAATGAATGGAACCAAAAGCAAAACTATTAAAGTTAACAAAAATAGTTAAATAAAGTGTTCAGTTACATAATAAATATCTCATAATTATTTCAAACATAATGGGGAAAGCTCTCACTCAGAAGAGCAACTACAACAGAACAAACAAAAACAAAATATCTAGGAATAAACTGTACAAGAAATGTGTAGGACTCATGCCCTAAAAAGCCACAAAAGTTTATTAAAGGAAACAAAACCTAAATAGAGAAAACCAATTCTGGTTCTGTGGACCAAATACTTAACAGTGGCAATTTGGGGATAGTAGGATTATAGTTGATTTTGATTTCCTCTTTTTGTTTGAGCAGAATTTCAAAAATATTTTTTTACAGGAAGAAGAAAAATACATTTTAAAAAATACTAAGCTGGGGCAATAGTTATTTCACTATAAATTAAGGGAAATGACACCACAGTTTCCATATTTTACCAGCCAGAAAAGAAACTGGATTTCATGACACCAAGAATCTTTCTGGATGTGAACTTGTATATACAATATAATTTTCCACACTAATATTGAATTGACATATTTCTCACTAGTCCTCCTCTATTAAAAAACAGGATATGTTAAATACATTTGTAGAATTTTCTAGAACTTGAAAATGTTAGCATTAAAATATTCACAAGGTCACTTTTTAATGCTGTGTGAAGAATAAATATATTAAACTATCCTTTCAATTATAAAAGTACTGGTTAAATAATATGAAACTGTATAGAAAGATATAAGGTAAAAATTAAAATTTCCAGCTTAACTTAACCCTAATCTCCAAATTCAGTTGGCCCTGGCAGTCATTTTCAATGTTTTATTGGATATTCTTTCAAAGATTTTCTATGCACATAAACATACACATGCATATCCAATTTTTACACAAATGCAATCATGATATATGTACAGTTCTACAAGTTGCTTTTCATTTAATAACTCATCTTTCCACACCATTCTATTTGTGTGTCTATGCATGTATAGACATATCTTTAATGGCTGCTAAATAACTAATTCACATATATATCACCATTTATTAACCAGTACAAGAATCCAAGAATGAAATTTTTCAAAAAATATTTTACCCTCTTACTGCAAAATAAAATCCATAAGCAGACAAAGGAAATCTATAAAATCTCTGCCCTTTTCATAATTCATATAAATTTGCTTATGAAGCAAATTCTATATATAGTCACCCTTTATGAATATCTCTTTTTTTATGTCTATAATAGCTCAAGGAGTAGAATCTAAATCAACCTCAATAATGAAAATGATTCAAATAAAAATCTACTTATCTCATATGCTTTTCCAATAAAAGTCTGGGGAGCAAAATCAAGTAGAGAGAACAGAATTAATCAAGGCAAGGAACCTAGAAGTTTCTGAGGGACTTCAGAGTTCCACAGAGATTGGAAGTAACTTCTGTAGAGCCTCCCATGTCCTTATTCCTGCTACATCCTCAAAGCTGTTTTAATCATTTCAAAAACACAAGAGAAATTGTATATGTACCCAGTTTAAAGTAGTACATAGTAAAAACAAAGGGTGGGGGGAGGAGGGAAATTGAATATATCTATTCCCTCTTCTCCCTGAGAAACACATTGATAGCCTCAGAAATTCCAACCAGAAGCCATGACTGGCAATTTTAAGCTCTGGCAAAACAACTTGGGAAAAGTAAATAATTATTTATGATGAAATATTACTTTGTCCCTAATTTTCTTCCTAAATGTGCAACACATAAAAGAAGAGTATTAAAAGTGATCCTCTACTGTGAAAAGACTCACCACTTGTTCTTCTTGACTTGCCATTTTGGACATGCATAACTAGAGATTTTGTCAACCTTCTGACACAATCTGGGAATGCAGTTCTTCATCCTATTTACCTGGACTTGAAGCTAGAGGCTTTTCTGCTTCCCCCTGGTTCTTTTTACTTCTAACCTCTCCATCAGTAGAGGAGCATCATATAATTCACTCCCTCCAAATCTTTTGTGTAGATTTCTGCAGTAGCAATAGGAAATTGACAGTGCTCTTTCATACCTCTCTACTTTTGCATATGCTGTTACCTGTGCTTGGAATGCCTTTCTCAACCCCTGCCTCCCTGGCCAGTGACTACATACTTTTCAGTCTCATTTTAAGCATCCTATTGGAGCTTCTCTTAATCCAGGTATAGATTATTTATCTCCTCTCTTGTGCTACTATTATACATTTGTATATCCCTGCTAATGCAGTTATTCATTTATTCGGTGCTTATTGAACATCTATCATAGACTAGACTGAGGGATATATATTTATTCAGGCTCTGCAGAGAGACCTGCCCTGGGCATCTCGTCTGAAGTAGCCCCCTTCACCCTCAATCACTCTTTATCCTCTCAATCTAATTATTTACCTTCATAGCACTTCTCACTATGTGGCATTATACTATATATTCATTCATTTGTTGATTTGCTTATTGTTCACTTCTACAACAAGGATGTATGCTCTATACAAGCAAGGCCTTTTGCTGATTATCTCTATTTCTCCAGAGTGCCTAAAATAGTGTATGTCATATACTAGACACTCAATATATATTTGCTAAAAAAAAATCAAGTGATTGCATTACAGATCATGGTCCTGTCCCTAAGGCATGGTACTATTAGAGGCAAACACATAGTTTCCCTTCCTCTTTCCCAATGTTTAAAATCTAGGCTCACTTGTATGAGATGAAAATCATTATAAAAACAAACTCCAAATCAAAATGGGCAGTGCACTAGGGTCTATGTCAAGAAGTAAGAAAGGACAAATACCCCTACTTTGTCTTGGTGAGTTTCAGCTCTGACTATAAATTCATGTTAATGAGAGTTGAAGGTACCCCTTGAGCACATAACACATCTGTCATCTTACCTCTTCAAGGGTTTGAGGGTAAGAAGAACATTCTTTGCATAGTACACACAGATTATCTGGTTTTATCTCCAACATGTATTGTTCAATGAAAAAAGCAAGTTGCACCATGATACATACCATATGACACCATTACATAAACATGGAAAGACACCAAAAAATATTATGCATATTACACATGCACTCCCCCACACGTGCATTCTACAAAGGACAAAAGTCTAAAAGATACACAAATAGACCAAACTAGAGAGGATACTGCAACCGGAGGTTAGTTTCAAAGGGGACTCTAACTAACTGTAATGAAATCTTTGCTTTTTTACAAAAAGAATATATATATATGTATATTTATATAACTAAGAGTAATAAACATTACCCCCAAAGGTCCTATTTCTAAATAATTATAATATCTATTGTAGTGTTAATATGATTACATTTGAGTTTATAAGTGATTATCCGGTGGGCTCTACCAGTGAGAGCCCCAGGGTTTAATAACCCAACTGCACCCATTTCTGAACCTGCTAAACTTGGACTACCTCTAAAGAACCTTGACCCTCCCAGGTTGTGACAACCCTGTAAAGCCCAATCTGAAATATCCAGTTAACTTTATTTTTAATTTTTAATATAATCAAATTTTTTTGAGGGGGGGAGAGAGAGAGAGTGCACATGTGCTAGCAGGGGGCAGGGAGGGGTAGAGGGAGAGGGAAAGGGAGACTCTTAAGCAGGCTCCAATTCCAGTGCAGAGCCTGAGGCCAGGTTCAATCTTGGGACCCTGACTGAGATCATGACCTGAGCTGAAACCAAGAGTTGAATGCCTAACTGACTGAGCCACCCAGGCACCCCTAATCAAATAATTTTTATACAAATTTGATGTGCCTTATACAAGAAATTTCTTCTGACATCTTCTTTAACAAAGTAATTCAAAACACAGTATTTTTAAATTTTACTCAATGGTCACAAATGCATTGTTCATTCTTTTGATTGCAAGTTTATTCATTAAAAAAAAACTATTAACATCAAGGCCACCAGCAAGGTTATAGAGTTCAACAATTGAATGGAATTTTCTACTACTCCACTATTATTGCTGAAGAAATTATATCATCTTAATTTTAAAACTGTGGCAGACATAGCTAGGTGTCAATATCCATTCTCGTTTTTTCCTTCTTTAGTAGAACCCAATTTTGTTCAGGATTAAAAGATTGGCCTTCCTTGATATCCCTGAGATTCTAAGTGACCATGTGACACAGTTCCAGCCAATGAGATATAAGCAGAGGCCTGCTGGGAATTGGGGTACAAAATTTGTTTCTTCATATGAGCATTGCCCCCTCCCTGTCCTTCCTCCTTTTCTTGCCTGGAAATATGGATGTGAAACGACATGGAGAGGCCATCTGTGACTATGTAGTGAGTATTAGGATGAAAGATATATACTAAGTATCCCAGAGAAGAAAGCCAAAGGGAGCTCGGGACACTGATGATATCAAGAATCTGCTACACCAGCTATAGAATACTTCTCTCTGGACTTGTTATGAGAGAAATAAATCACAAGCTTCTGCATGCACGTTCTGTAACTTTCAGCCAAACAAAATTCCCAACTGATACAGGATGGGAAAATATGAAGCACCCAGGAAGTATTGATGCCTTTCCATATAAAACAGAATAAAAATTCTTCTAGAAAAGTACCCATCAATACAGCATAGGATAAAATACTAGAAAATATTACTGTGGTTGCTTTTCAATAGTAGCATGAGAAAATCACAGCTAGAAAAATTCCTATTTGAAAACTCCAATAGAGTTTCATTTGCAGTTCAACATAGTTGAAAGAGAGTAGGTGAAGAGTGTAGGTGCTTCTGGAAGGGGAAAAAAGAAAAATCTTCAGAGACTTAATTTCACTATCAAAAAATAACACAGAAGAATGTACCCCAACTCCAGAATAAATAGTTTTCCACAAATGATCAACTATGTGAAGAGAAATTTTCTCTTAAAATAATACATTTTTTATTTTTAATAAAAAATGGCAATCGACCACTCTTTAACAATAAAGACTATAAGACTCTGTTAAATGACAGTGCTTGGAACACAGTAGGACTAACACATTTTGAGTGAATGAAATAATTATAATGGGTAGGAAATATTAATTCATTTTTGTGTAAGGGAAAGATCTTTAAGGTGAAGGCATGAAGAAATGAAAGGAAAAGGTTAAAGGAATTAAGATAATTTAGAGGAGGGAAAGAAAGTGTGAAGAAAAAGAAAATTAAAAAGAACAAAGAAAGAAAAAATTGTGTTCATTTCCTATTTCTACTTTCTAGTTCCCTTAAGTTTGGTCAAAAAAGAAGGCATCCTCCTCCCTACAAAGACAAACTCACAGTTTACATCAGCTTCACTGAAGTGGTTAGAAGTTTTACTGCAGAGGAGGTAGAGCAGATAATTTTCAAACACAAAAGTGGGCCCTAACTAAGGCAGGTGTGGTGGGATTTTCATTGTCAGGAGGCAACTAACTCAGGATGAGCAACTCCACTCTAGAGAAGAGAGAGGGAACATCTATCTGATGTGAGCAGATGGGCTGAATGCAGAAGGTGTAATGAGAGATGTCAGTCTTTTCCTGCTTCAACTTTTGTTTAAACCTAATTCTTCACACGGAAAAGGAGAAAGAAATGCTCTGCTATCCTCTATTTCATGTTCTCTTTCCACAGGGATCCAAATTCTCTGAATAAAGTTGGAAGTCCTTGTATGGAAAATCTCAATAATATTTTTTAAAGCTGGGGGAGGTAGAAGAAAAATAAATTTCTCTCCCTTAACAAAAGAGTGAAAGATGAGTTCTTTCTGCCTGTGGTGGTGCATGAGGAGAGTAAGGGGGAGGGTGATGAGAGGGCCAAATGTCATGTAACCCAAGGACAAACAGAATTTGCCTGCATGGTATTTTCTACTTGGCTTTAAAAACACCATTGAAATAATTTGGTCCAAAATATAATGGTCAATAATACATAAAATAATCACTAACATATGACCACTACTACTTGTCAGTGGCAACTGAAGACATCACATGCATGAGATAGCCATGCAATGAGAGATTTTAAAAACCTGCTCCTGTAGAAAACATTGCCAACAACATGGGTTTGTTTAAAATTTAATTGATATGAAAACAGCACATTCTCAAAACTAAGATACACCTTAACTCTAGAGGAGTGTTGGGCTTTGGAATAAGACTGCAGAACAGTGAATTCCAACTCACCACTTTTAAATTATGGAACTCTTAGCAAATTACTTAAATGATAGAAAAGATAATATTGTAAACATGTCAATTCTTCAAAATTAATTTATATACCTCAGTTGAAATCCTGGAAGATTTTTGGTAAAAATTGGCAAGCTGATTTAAAATGTGTATAGAAATACGAAGGACAAATGATAGCCAAGGAAATCTTGAAGAAGAGAACAAAGCTGGAGGATTTATAGTACCATATATCAAGATCCATTATGAAACTGTAGTAATTAAGACAATGTGTGATTGGCATAAGGATGGACAAATAGGCCACAGTGAACAGTATAGAGAGGCAAGAAACAGATCCATACATATATGGTCATCTGATTTATGACAGAAGTGAGTCACACTGTAGTGTGCAAAGAACAGTCTTCATTAAATGGTCCTGGGATAGCTGGATGTCCATATGGAAAAAATGAATCTTGACCCCCTACTTCCCAACATTCACAAAAATCAATTCCAGATGTACTGAAGATCTAAATGTGAAAGATGAAAAAATGAAGCTTTTATAAGATTACGTAGGAGAACATATTCATGACCTTGGAGTTGGCAAAGATTTCTTAAACAGTTCACCAAAAAAGCTAATCATAAATGGAAAATGTAATAAGTTGGGAAATCCTAAAATTAAGAACTTTTGTTCATCCAAATACACCATTAATGTAGTAAAAAGGCAATGCAAATAGTGGGAAAATATATCTGTAATACACATATTCAACAAAAGGCTTGTATCCAGAATATAGATATATTTAAATGCCTACAAATTAATAAGGAAAAGTCAGAGAACCCAATAGAAAATGAGGCAGAACACCTGAATAAACACTCCGCAGAAAAAGGATATCCAAATGGCCAATAAACATATTAAAAGGGTTCAACTTTATTCATTAGGAAAATACAATTTATTTTTTAAAGGATTTTATTTATTTGAGAAAGAGAGAACGTGCAAGTAGGGTAGGAGCAGAGGGAGAGGGACAAGTAGACTCCATGCTGAGTGTGAGACCCTCACAGGGCTCAATCCCACAACCCTAAGATCATGACCTGAGCAGAAATCAAGAGTCATTAATGAACTGAGTCACCCAGGCGTCCCAGGAAAATCCAATTTAAAACCAAAATGTAATACATCTATAAACATACTAGAGCAGCTAAAATGAAAAAGGTAGGAAATATCAAATGTTGGTAAGAAGGTGGAGCAACCAGAACATTCATACATTGCTGGTGTAAGTTGGTACAACTGCTTTAGAAAACTCACTGGCAATTCAGCTACTATGATCCAGTCAATCTACTCCTACATGTACCCAACAGAAATGTGTACATTACATTCACCAGAAGATAGTTATAAGAATGTTCATAGCAGCACTATTCCTAGTAGCCCCAAATCATAAACTACTCAAATATCTATCAGTGGTTGAATCAATAAATTGTGGTAAATTCACAAATTTACTATTTGACTTTGGTCTTTGGGACTGAGGCTATGAGGTGAAGTGGGTAGTAAAATATTCATCAATACTAGTGTCTTCTTGGGTCAAGAAAATGATACTTCTGGCTCTGTCCAAGGGGAGGTATTTATAAGAAAAAGGATACATTAACAGCAGGCATTATTCTTCTTTAAAGTTTGCATAATTTACTTGTTCAAGATGTCTATTTTTTTTAAAGATTTATTTATTTGAGAGAGCGAGAATGAGAGAGAGAGAGTACATGAGGGGGGGAGGGCCAGAGGGAGAAGCAGGCTCCTCACCGAGCAGGGAGCCCGATGCGGGACTCGATCCCGGGAGTCCAGGATCATGACCTGAGCCAAAGGCAGTTGCTTAACCAACTGAGCCACCCAGGCGCCCGTCTTTTTTTTTTTTTATAATTGCTAGTTGACATTAATTTGCCATGGTGACAGAGCTGACAAACTTGATGAGAAGCACTCAACTAATTATAAAACCAAATCTGAACGTTTCAAACAATATCATAATGTATTTCACACGCAAAAAAAAGTCACCATAAAAATTAGTATTTGTAGGGGCGCCTGGGTGGCTCAGTCAGTTAAGCATCTGACTCTTAGTTTCAGCTCAGGTCATGATCTTGAGGTCATGGGATTGAGCCCCAAGTAGGGCTCTATGCTCAGTGCAGAGTCTGCCTCAGATTATCTCTCCCTCTCCCTCCCACTCTCTCTCTCATTCTCTCTCTCAAATAAATGAAATATTTTAAAAAATTAATATTGTAGAAGACCATTTAATGAGATATAGATTACATATAAATATAAAAATCTTAAAGCAAGATACAAAATAGGAAGAATTTTAATTTTATAAAAAGTGTGTATGTATATGTATATACATGAATATTTAATAAATGATTAAAAGCTGTATACCACAGTGCAACAGAAAAAATGTGAATAGATTTTTTTTGCTCTGTATTTTGTAAATTTGCAAGTGATTAAAGAAAGAAAAACATTTTCTTTTTTAAATATTTAATAATTTATTAAAAATCTCAAACAATCACAGACTTACAGAAAATTTGCAAGAAACAGCATAATTTCAGTTTATGCTGTTCTTGCAAAATTTGCAAGAACAGCATAAACTTATTTTTCTGAAGGAAGGCTCCATTTCAGAGGAAGTTGCTGCCCTGATTCCCCATCACTCCTAAAGGCACTTGAGGGTGTCTTTCCTACTAACAAGGACATTCTCCTGCATAACTGCAAGATAATTATTAACAAGAAATTAACATTGATAAACACTACTATCAACTAATCCTCAGACCCCATTCAAGTTTTGCCAATTGTTTCAATAATGTTCTTTATAGTAAAAAACTTGAGTTCAGAATTAAGCATTGCAGGTAGTTGTCATGTCTCTTCAGTCTGAAATTGCTATTCAGTCTTTCTTTGACTTTCATGATCCTCATAATTTTGAAGATCATAGAACAGTTATTTTGTAGAACGCTCCTCAGTTTGGGTTTCTCTGATGTTTCTTCACAGTTAGACTCAGGTGATACATCTTTGACAGGAATGTCACAGAAGTGATTTGCGTGCTTCTCACTGCATCCTATCACCTGATTTCCATTTGTCCATTACTGATGATGTTCATTTTGAACACTTAAGGTAGCATCTGCCACTTTTTCCACTTGTAATTAATAAGTATTTTGTAGAGACTTACTTTGAAATGCTGTAAATATCCCAAATTAAACATTTAATTTGTGTATTTATTTGCCTGTATCTGTATAGATTCATTTTATTCAGTGAGTTATCATCTGTTACTGTAATTATTTTTTCTTAAGATTTATTTTTAAGGGGCGTCCAGGTGGCTCAATCAATTAAACATCCAACTCCCCGCTCAGCAGGGAGCCTGCTTCTCCCTCTCCTTCTGTCCCTGCTCCTGCTCTCTCTCTCTCACTCTTAAATAAATAAAATCTTAAAAAGAAGATTTTATTTTTAAGTAATCTCTATACCCAACGTGGAGCTGGAACTTCCAACCCTGAGATCAAGAGTTGCATGTTCTACTGACTGAACCAGCCAGGTGCCCTGTTACTGTAATTATTTATTGTGATGTTCAAATTACCCTCAGGTTAGTCAAGGGAAAGCTCTTCAAGTTGGCTTCTGTGTCCTATGTGTTTTAAAAACAATACTCACTTATTAGCTCATAGTTCTGTAGGTCAAACGTCTGGTATGGCATGGCTGGATTCTTTGCTTAGGATATGACAAGGGTGAAATCAAGGTATCAACCAGGCTCAGTTTTTCTGCAGGTGCTCTGGACAAAATCCATTTGCAATCTTATTCTTATTGTTGGCTGAATTCAGTAACTTGCAGTGATAGGACTGAGAGCACCTTTTCCTTGCTTGCTTTCAGACAGTGGCCACTTTCTACAACTAGAGATTGCTTGCATTCCTTGCCAAGTGGCTCCCTCCATCTTCAGTACCACCAGGGATAATCACTCTCATGTTAAAACCTTCTCATACTTTGAATCTCTGACCTCCTCTGTCTCTGACCATTAAACCTTGATTTAAAGGACTCATGTGATAAAAGCAGCCCACTCGATAACCTTTCTATCATAAGGTCAACTGATCTGGGACCTTAATTACCTCTGAAAAATCCTTTTGCAATATAAAATAACAAAATCACAGGAACAAACTGAGGGTTTTGCGGGGGGGGGGGGATGGGTTAGCCCGGTGATGGGTATTAAGGAGGGCATGTACTGCATGGAGCACTGGGTGTTATACGAAAACAATGAATCGTGGATCACTACATCAAAAACTAATGATGTATTGTATGGTGACTAACATAACATAATAAAATAAATTAAAATAAAAACCTCCAGTCCAAAAAAAAAATCACAGGAGTGAGTCTAACACAGCATATTCATACTCCTGGGGATTATATAAAGCATGCACACTAGGGAACAGGAAGTCTCGGCGGCCATCTTAAAATTCTGTCTCCTGCTGCTTACTACGTAAAGTGCTAGAACAGTGCCTGGCACATTGTAAGCACTATACATGCATTAGCTATTGATTATCTCACAAATTCACAGAAATTTTAAAAATAGCAATGACACAGTAATGACAAACGTATAGTAAAATGACACTTCAATGCGACATCAAAGAGATATAGATTGTTAGAAGTTTATGGTGATCATTTGGCAATGTGTATTGAAAGCCTAATATTTCCACTTCTAGGAATCCAGCCTAGAACAGAGATACACACAAAGATAGAGGAAAGAAGATTTTAATTATAGTATGTTTATAATAATAAATATTTTAATAGAAATGAAAAAATATCTTTTTTAAGGGTTTGGTTAAATAATACAGCATAGCTATTCAATGAAATACTATGAAGCCTTAAAAAACAAACAAAAATACATGGCATGAAAAATATTGAATGAGGAAGGAACATACTCATGTTAGAAGTAAAGGAATTTTAGGTTACAAAATTGCTCTTTGTAGTCTTACCCAATTTTAGTCAAACACCAAATGAATTCCTGCTTTTCTTTATCTCTCTTGAGCTGTGTTACAGTTAAACACCTATGTATCTTCTATATCACTCTTGGGGTCTTTCTCCTTTTATAGAATGCCCCCTTAATATTTCTTACTGTATGGTGACTAACATAACATAATAAAAAAAAGAAAGCAGTGACCAGAAAAAACTTAAAAAAAAATAAAATAAACAAACACCTATGGCACGTAAAAATAGTTATTAGCCTCCTCACAATTGCTGTAGGTCAAACAAGGTTTCTGGCAACTTCTTAGGGAGCCCCAGCATGTTTCCTGGAGTGTGAGGTGGTCCTTGGGCAATACAGGATCACTTGAAAAGGGAGACAACATTCCCTGACACTACCTCTCTGGTCATGCCCATTTGCCAAAGCAACACAAGCATCCTGAAAAGCAAGGCTCTGCATCTTCTTCTCCACTTTACTGTACCGCTGCCTTACCCAAGGCCTTAAATTGCAAAAAGTGTGGTCTTGCCTCTCATCTCTAATGTATAGCCCCCTTTATACTAAAGTGGTTAAATTACACTCCCAGCTTAGATTCTAGAGTATAATTTTTGTTTGAGGCATAAAAAATATGTATTAATTGGGTGAAAGGGGAACAAAAGTTTCCATTTATTGAGAGAGCACCTATAACACTTTATAACACTATAAAATAGCTACTATTAGTCCCATTTTACAGGTTAGAAAACTGAGGCTCAGAGGGGTTAAATAACTTGTTCAAGGACATACTTTTAGGAAATGGTAAAAATAGGTTTTGAAGCCACTGGCTTTTCCCTTTTAGCACTCTGGTGATTCCTGGTGATTTCTGATACTATATATATATATATATATATATATATATATATTTATTTATTTATTTATTTATTTATTTATTTATATATAAATATATATATATTAAAAGCTCCCTAGGAAATGTCAACAATTAGCTGAGGTTAAGACCTACTATAATACACATCGCTGCTTCCCTAAAGCAAATTAGCCATATGCAATGTGATTACAGTGCAGATTAATTTTTTTCTCCTAAGCTTTTTTCAGCTACAGCCTCTCAGACTTTTACTCTCAAATTACGAGATACACTTTTAACTGGGGCATTCAGATACCACCACAAATTCAGATTGAAACAATTTTTCCCCTTCCTCTCTCAGCCTCAAAGACAGATACTCCAAACTCCATGTTTAGAACTAGCATCCTTCCATAGACCCAAAAACTGAGGTTGGTTTCTTCTACCTCTTTCTAGGACACAATTTTTTTTTTTTTTTGCTTCGAAATAGTTTTATTTTTTAAATAGGGTTATTTATTTATATAAAATGTTGCCTTTCTGTATTCTCAAATGGTGAAATGTTTTCTCCATTAATCAAAATTACAGTGAATAAGTATTTATAAACACTTTTAAGTTAATAAATATGTATGAGTCTATTGTTTAATTCAGTTAATTAACATATAGCGTATTATTAGTTTCAGAGGTAGAGGTCAGTGATTCATCAGTCTTATATAATACCCCGTGCTCATTCCATCAAGTGCCCTCCTTAATGTCTATCACCAGTTACCCCATTCCCCTACCCACCTCCCCTCCAGCAACCCTCAGTTTGTTTCCTATGACTAAGAGTTTCTTCTGTTCTGTCTCCCTCTCTGATTTTGTCTTGTTTTATTTTTTCCTCTCTTCCCCTATGATCTTCTGTTTTGTTTCTTAAATTCCACATGAGTGAGATCATATGATAATTGTATTTCTCTGCTTGACTTACTTTGCTTAGCATAATACCCTCCAGTTCCATCCATGTCATTGTAAATGGCAAGATTTCTTTTTTTTTTTTTTGATGGCTGAGTAGTATTCCATTGTATATAGGTACCACTTCTTCTCTATCCATTCATCTGTCAATGGACGTCTGGGCTCTTTCCATACTTTGGCTATGTGGACATTGCTGCTATAAACATTGGGGTGCAGGTGCCCTTTCAGATCACTACATTTGTATCTTTGGGGTAAATCCATAGTAGTGCAATTGCTGGGTCATAGGGTAGCTCTATTTTCAACTTTTTGAGGAACCTCCATGCTGTTTTTCAGAGTGGCTCCACCAGCTTGCATTTCCACCAACAGTGTAAGAGGGTTCCCCCTTCTCCACATCCTCGCCAACTGTTGTTTCCTGAGTGGTTAATTTTAGCCATTCTGACAGATGTGAGGTGTTATCTCATTATGGTTTTGATTTGTACTTCCCCGATGCCAAGTGATGTTGAGCATTTTTTCATGTGTATATTGGTCATTTGGATGTCTTCTTTGGAGAAATATCTGTTCATGTCTTCTGCCCATTTCTTGATTGGATTATTTGTTCTTTGGGTGTTGAGTTTGATAAGTTCTTTATAGATTTTGGATACTAGCCTTTATCTGATATGTCATTTGCAAGTATCATCTCCCATTCTGTCAGTTGTCTTTTGGTTTTGTCAACTGTTTCCTTTGCTGTGCAAAAGCTTTTTAACTTGATGAAGTCCCAATAGTTCATTTTTGCCTCTGTTTCCCTTGCCTTTGAAGATGTGTCTAGCAAGAAGTTGCTGCAGCTGAGGTCATAGAGGTTGCTGCCTGTGTTCTCCTCTAGGATTTTAGTGGATTCCTGTCTTACATTTAGATCTTTCATCCAGTTTGAGTCTATTTTTGGTATGGTGTAAAGAAATGGTCCAGTTTCATTCTTCTGCATGTGGCTGTCCAGTTTTCCCAACACCATTTGTTGAAGAGATGGTCTTTTTTCCATTGGATGTTCTTTCCTGCCTTGTCGAAGATTAGTTGACCATAGAGTTGAGGGTCCATTTCTGGTTCTCTATTCTTTTCCATTGTTCTATGTGTCTGTTTTTGCGCCAGTACCATACCGTGTTGATGATTATCAACTTTGTAATATATCTTTTAGTCTGGAATTGTGATGCCACCAGCTTCGTTTTTTCTTTCTTTCTTTCTTTCTTTTTTTTTTTTTTTCATTATTCCTTTGGCTATCCGGGGTCTTTTCTGCTTACATACAAATTTTAGGATTATTTTTCCGGCTCTGTGATAAAAGATAATGGTATTTTGATAGAGATTGCATTGAATGTATAGATTGCTCTAGGTAGCACAGACGTTTTAACAAGATTTCTTATTCCAATCCATGAGCATGGAATGTTTTTTCATTTCTTTGTGACTTCCTCAATTTCTTTCATAAGTTTTCTGAGGACAGATCCTTTGCCTTTTTGGTTAGGTTTATTCCTAATCATCTTAGGGTTTTTGGTGCAATTGTAAATGGGGTCAGCTCCTTAATTTCTCTTTCCTCTGTCTCATTGTTAGTGTATAGAAATGAAACTGATTTCTGTGCATTGATATTATATCCTGCCACTTTATGGAATTCCTGTATGAGTTCTAACAAGTTTGGGGTGGTGTCTTTTGGGTTTTCCACATAGAGTATCATGTCATCTGTGAAGAGTGAAAGTTTGACTTCTTTGCCAATTCAGATGCCTTTTCTTTCTTTTTGTTGTCTGATTGCTTAGGCTAGGACTTCCAGTACTATGTTGAACAACAGTGGTGATAGGGGACATCCCTGCCATGTTCCTGACCTTAGGGGAAAAGCTCTCAGTTTTTTCCCATTGAAAATGATATTCACTGTGGGCTTTTCATAGATGGCTTTTATGATATTGAGGTATGTTCCCTCTATCCCTACAATGGGAGTAGTTTTTTTTTAATTTTTTATTGTTATGTTAATCACCATATATTACATCATTTGTTTTGGTGTAGTGTTCCATGATTCATCGTTTGTTCATAACACCCAGTGCTCCATGCAGAATGTGCCCTCTTAAATACCCATCACCAGGCTAACCCATCCCCCTACCCTCCTCCCCTCTAGAACCCTCAGTTTGTTTTTCAGAGTCCATCATTTCTCCTGGTTCGTCTCCCCCTCTGACTTACCCCCCTTCATTCTTCCTCTCCTGCTATCTTCTTCTTTTTCTTTTTTCTTAAAATATGTTGCGTTATTTGTTTCAGAAGTACAGATCTGTGATTCAACAGTCTTGCACAGTTCACAGCGCTCACTGTAGCACATACCCTCCCCAATATCTATAACCCAGCCACCCCATCCCTCCCACCCCTGACCACTCCAGCAACCCTCAGATTGTTCCTGAGATTAAGAATTCCTCATATCAGTGAGGTCATATGATACATGTCTTTCTCTGATTGACTTATTTCACTAAGCATAACACCCTCCAGTTCCATCCACGTCGTTGCAAATGGCAAGATCTCATTCCTTTTGATGGCTGCATAATATTTACAATGGGAGTAGTTTTAACCAAGAAAGGATGCTGTACTTTGTCAAGTTCTTTTTCTGCATTTATTGAGAGGATCATATGGTTCTTGTCCTTTCTTTTATTAATGTAGTGTATCATGTTGATTGATTTGCGGATCTTGAACCAACCTTGCATCCCAGGAATAAATCCCACTTGGTTGTGGTGAATAATTCTTTTAATGTACTGTTGGATCCCATTAGCTAGTATTTTGGTGAGAATTTTTGCATCCATGTTCATCAGGGATATTGGTTTGTAATTCTTTTGGGTGGAGTCTTTGTCTGGTTTTGGGATCAAAGTGATGTTGGCCTCATTGAAAGAATTTGGAGGTTTTCCTTCCATTTCTATTTTTTGAAACAGCTTCAGAAGAATGGGTATTAATTCTTCTTTAAATGTTTGGTGGAATTCCCTTGGAAAGCCATCCAGCCCTGGACTCTTGTTTGTTGGGAGATTTTTGATCAATGCTTCAATTTCCTTGCTGATTATGGGTCTGTTCAGGTTTTCTATTTCTTCCTGGTTCAGTTTTGGCAGTTTAAACGTTTCTAGGAATGCATCCATTTCTTCCAGATTTCTAATTTGTTGGCATATAGTTGCTCATAATATGTTCTTATAATTGTTGTATTTCTTTGGTGTTAGTTGTGATCTTTCCTCTTTCATTAATGATTTTATTTGGGTCCTTTCTCTTTTTGATAAGTCTGGCCAGGGGTTTATCAATCTTATTAATTCTTTCAAAGAACCAGCTCCTAGTTTTGTTGATCTGTTCTACTGTTCTTTTGGTTTCTATTTCATTGATTTCTGCTCTAATCTTTATTAATTCTCTTCTGGTGGGTCTAGGCTTTATTTGCTGTTCTTTCTCCAACTCCTTTAGGTGTAAGGTTAGGTTGTGTATTTGAGACCTTTCTTGTTTCTTGAGAAAGGCTTGTATTGCTATATACTTCCCTCTTAGGACAGCCTTTGCTGCATCCCAAAGATTTTAAACAGTTGTGTTTTCATTTTCATTTGTTTCCATGATTTTTTTAAATTCTTCTTTAATTTCCTGGTTGACCCATTCATTCTTTAGTAGGATGCTCTTTAACCTCCATGTTTGAGTTCTTTCCAACTTTCCTCTTATGACTGAGTTCCAGTTTCAAAGCACTATGGTCTCAAAATATGCTGGGAATGATCCCTATCTTTTGGTACTGGTTGAGACCTGATTTGTGACCCAGGATGTGATCTATTCTGGAGAATGTTCCATGTGTACTTGAGAAGAATATGTATTCTGTTGCTTTGGGATGGAATGTTCTGAATATATCTGTGAAGTCCGTCTGGTCCAGTGTGTAATTCAAAGCCCTTATTTCTTTGTTGATCTTCTGCTTAGATGATCTGCCCATTGCAGTGAGGGGGTGTTAAAGTCCCCTACTATTTTTGTATTATTGTCAATGTGTTTCTTTGATTTTGTTATTAATTGGCTTATATAATTGGCTGTTCCCACGTTAGGGGCATAAATATTTACAATTGTTAGATCTTCTTGCTGGATAGACCCTTTAATTATGATAGACTGTCCTTCTTCATCTGTTATTATAGTCTTTGGTTTAAAATCTAATTTGTCTGATATAAGGATTGCCACCCCAGCTTTCTTTTGATGTCCATTAGCATGATAAATGGTTTTCCACCCCCTAACTTTTAACCTGGAGGTGTCTTTGGGTCTAAAATGAGTCTCTTACAGACAGCACATCGATGGGTCTTGATTTTTTATCCAATCTGATACCCTGTGTCTTTTGATTGGGGCATTTAGCACTTTTATATTCAGAATAACTATTGAAAGTTATGAATTTAGTGCCATTGTATTACCTGTAAAGTCATTATTTTTGTATATTGGCTCTGTTTCTGTCTGGTCTATGTTATTTTTGGGCTCTCTCTTCACTTAAGGGATCCCCTTTACTATTTCTTGCAGGGCTGGCTTAGTGATCACAAATTCTTTTAGTTTTTGTTTGTCCTGGAAGCTTATCTCTCCTATTCTGAATGACATCCCTGCTGGATAAAGTACTCTTGGCTGCATGTTTTTCTCATTTAGCACCCTGAATATATCAGGCCAGTCCTTTCTGGCCTGCCAGATCTCTGTGGATAGGTCTGCCTAATGTTTCTACCCTTGTAGGTTATGGACCTCTTATCCTGAGATGCTTTCAGGATTTTCTTTTTGTCTCTGAGATTTGCAAGTTTCACGATTATATCTCAAGGTGTTGACCTATTTTTATTCATTTTTAGAGGGGGTTCTCTGTGCCTCCTGGACTTGAATGCCTATTTCCTTCCCAGATTAGGGAAGTTTTCCACTATATTCCTTCTGCCTCTCTCTCTCTCTCTCTCTTTCCTCTTCTTCTGGGATCCCAATTATTCTAATTTTTTTTTTTTTTTTTTGCTTTATGGTATCACTTATCTCTTGAAATCTCCTGTAATCCAGTAATTGTTTATCTCTCTTTTTCTCAGCTTCCTTATTCTCTATCGTTTTGTCTTCTATATCACGAATTCTCTCTTCTGCCTCATTTATCCTAGCAGTTAGAGCCTCCATTTTTTATCACATCTCATTAATAGCCTTTTTGATTTTGACTTGATTAGATTTTAGTCTTTTATTTATCCAGAAAAGGATTCTCTAGTGTCTTCTATGCCTTTTTTAAGCCCAGCTAGTATCTTTATAATCCTTATTCTGAATTTTAGTTCCAACGTCTTACTTATATCCGTACTGATTAGGTCCCTGGCAGTCAGTACTGTCTCTTGTTCTCTTTTTGAGGTGAGTTTTGTCATCTTGTCATTCTTGCAGAAAGTGGTCGCTTTTCTAACTGTAGAGTTGCAGCTATTCTTTTCTTAGATCTCCAGTTGAGTTTGCAGGTGTTCAGAATGATTTGATAGCTATCTAGCTGAATTCCTGGGACCAGACAAAACTAAGGTCTCCTACTCCTCCCCCAACTTGGACTATCTCTATGACACAATTCTTGAGAAAAAGTCAATGCCCAGGTCCCTAAAGTCACCAACTGTCCATTTCTTCTTCACGGACTCCCCCAACCCCACCCTTCTCATATTCCTTCCCATATATTCTATTTTCCCTGTGACCAGGACTGTCCACTCTGCATTCACCATCATTTACTTTTAATTTGCATCAATCTTTAGCCCTAACAATCTGCCCTAATCCTGTTCTAGTTTTTGCCAATCTATCTCTGATAACCAACTCAAACTCATTGTTATATCTGAGCTATGTATCCTTGCAGGGAACAAAAAAGAATGTAAGAATAAATATATGGTTAAGTTCTATGTCCTTTTGAGGATTTCCTTTGAGTACTTCCTTGTCTTCTGGAATAACATATTTTTCCAGTCTCATCTTGTGCCTTGCCTGTCACAGTCCTGGAATCAGCTATTTTTTCCAAAGAGCTCTGGTTTCTTGGAGGATGGTATTTAGAAGTCAAGATCTGGACATTAGATGTGCTCATGGCTATTGGGATGTCACTGCTCCTTGACCCTCCCTAGGGGCAAAGCTAGAAACACACACACACACACACACACACACACACACACACACACACACCTCTATATTTACTTCTATCTCTATCTGTCCTTAAAACTTAGGTAGGTAGGTAGGTAGATAGATGATAAATAGATAGATAAAGAGAGAGATACCATACCATGCACAGTGATATCTCCAACTGCAATACAACAGTATGACGTTCATTCTCATTTTGTCCCTTTCTACTTTTGTAACTCATTCTAATAGTGAGAAACCTGGCCCCCATTACCCTTTATATTTTTTTGTTTCATCAACACCATATATATAACCAATCTCTCATCTCTGATTCCATTCCTCCTCTACAGCAACTCCCTCTTCAACCCATCTGGGTTCCAACAATCCACAGCAGGTACCCCACTACTACCATATAAGCTCCAATATTCCATGGCAGACTAGACTAGACCCTTCCAAATAGACTTCTTCCTCACTCTGACTCCCCATCTGTCCTGAAGCCCACTGCATGGACATGGCTCCACCCCCCACTGAGTTTCAAAACCTCATGTCAGACTGCCCCTCCATATTTATATATTCACACTCTACTTACCCCCTCCTTGAGCTCTAAGACACTACACTGGATCACCCCCATCCATTCATAGGTTCTCCAGCCAGCTTCACTTGAGTTCTGACACCCACACGAGGCTGCTCCTTCGCACGGATGTAGTCCTTATCTTGTTTGGTCTCTGACATCAGCACAGGTCAGCCCTCCCAAATGAATCCCCTCCTCCCCTGTTTTGGGCTCCAATGCCATGCCTTGATCCACTGCATGAGACCAGTCTTGTTCTGTTCCTTCTAATGGCTTCAGGACTGATTGTTCAGGAAGGGAAGAGAAAGAAGAGGAAATTGGGTAGAGAAAACATTGCTGCTTTCCTAAATAGGTAATGTACCTCAACAGAAATTCTCTACTTTATTCCTACTATAATTTAACAGTTTGCTATTGACAACTCTAAAAATATCTGCTATATAAATTAATTTATCCAATAAGCAACCATACTCTTAAAATAAGGACCAATGAGTGGGGCACCTGGGTGGTTTAGTTGATTAAGCATCTGACTCTTGATTTTGGATCAGGTCATGATCTCAGGGTTGTGAGATTGAGCCCTGCTTCGGGCTCCACTCTCAGCACTCAGTATGGAGTCTACTTGTCCCACTCTCTTTCTGTTCCTCCTCCCACTTGCTCTCTCTCTCTCTCAAATAAATAAATGAATAAAATCTTAAAAAAAAATAGGGACCAGTCAACATTTTCTGAAGTCTTTTTATTCTAAGAAATTACAATCTACAATCATTAAATTAACAAAAGTAATTACTTTTTAGTGATCATAATTATAGGTAACCAATGACAAAGAAGGGGAATAGTACCCATTTTTCCTTCCAGGGAGGGAAAATATCATACTACTCAAGAGCGTGAGCTCTAGAATATTAGATTCAAAACTCAACTCTGAGGCCTTTGGCAAATTCCTTAACTTTTTTGTGCCTCAGTTTTCCCATCAGTAAAAAGAAAATAGCAGTGGTACTTTTTAGAATCATGAGGACTATGGCAAATAATATACAAAAATTTCTTTTTTTTAATATTTTATTTATTTATTTGACAGAGAGAGAGAGAGAGAGAGAGCACAAGCAGGGGAAGTGGCAGGCAGATGGAGAAGTGATGCGGGCTCGATCCCAGGACCCTGGGATCATGATCTGAGCCAAAGGCAGCTGCTTAACTGACTGAGCCCCACAGACACCCCCATACAAAAATTTCTTAGAAGAGCATCTGGTATCAAAAATATCATAAAATATTACTTATTAATGCTATTACAAGAGTCCTCCCAAATACATGAAAATGTGCCCATAGACTGTAATTCTTAGGCCCTGATTTGAACAATATATTAAAATGTAGACTCTGACACTTAGGTGATCACTTGGCACTTATGTATCATAAATCCATGAGCACAAAGATAGGCACCAAAATTGTATGAATGGATTTAAGACTATATATTTATCTTCTTCTCTTAAAGATTGTGTTTGAAATAAAAACATGAAATATTTAAATTCTCATAGGGACCTTCTAAATCTCCTAGCATATATTGGTGATCTCTAGTGTGACAATAACTCCTTAGAACATAATAATACATTTTCATTCTCTCTATAACTTGAGGTAATATAAACAAAGATTAAATAGCCCTTTAATGAATTTTACTTTAGTTTAAATTGGCAGGGCTTCTTTCAGTTATTCTAAATAAGAATCACCTGAAACAAACAAAAAAAGAGAAGAAAGTTTATGTATGATGGAATTCATGCTAATCAACTACAGAACATGAGAAGATTCTGATGCACTTAATTGAGCTGATCCTAGATCAACTCCAATTTTCAACCCACATTCTCTTATGGGCGAGATCATTACTCTTTCAAAAGCACTTATCTATATCCTCATAAACTTATTAATGTAAAACTTCATTTCTCTTTATTTAAAAATAATTTCACCAGAGAGATCAGTGTAAAATGCTCTGTAAGACTACTATCTTACCTATTTAGATTCATTCTGCTCTCCGACTCTATTAGTAATTATTTTCTCAAGATTTAAAATGTTTTTCCAGGACAAGTTTCTCACATTTTCTAAATTCAGTGTAAAAGTTTAAGTGGAATAGTGAAGATGAAATATCCTGCTCTAAAAATGGGCTGGCACCTCCTTGGTCATAGTCAAATAATGTCATTGTCAAACCTTGACTTAGGTTAGGCTCTGCTGTGGCTCACGGAAAAGGAATCTTAATTGTCCAGGAACAGAAGGAAAGACTGTATTGTTCATTCTCATGCTTCAATATGCATGTACTTCTTTACTAATCAAGGTCATTTCTGAGCAGTTTTTCAGAGAAAATTCTAGTTGTCTGAGGATTGAAGGTGTCCCACTTTACAAAAGAAGTTATTTTAAGAACTTCTACCCTATTTACATGCTGCTTGGGAGTACAGTGGATATAAAATAACTGCCTTTTGTCCTTAAATGAAAACCTTTTAAAAGCAGCAGGAAGATTTAATACAGCTATGGTGTGTGTACTCTTGAAACTTCCACATTATATGACTCAGTTCCTCCCAGACAGAAAGCTGGAAAGGGATCCCCTGGGCAGGGAGTCTTCACTCAAGACAAGAGGATAGAAGGACTCCAAGGCATATCAACCCTGAGGAACAGGAAATCTCAAAGCCAAACAGGCCAGGGGGAGAGTTAGGAAAGGGGAAAGACAAGGCAGGGACATCCAAGTTCACAATGAGGAAAATGATGCTGAGGAAAAGCAGATGGGGATGAAACCAGGACAATAAGAAAAGAGTAGTGGGACTGCAAATTAATTGTTTAAAGCAAAATTTTTTCAGATCCTTTTCAATAGCCAAACTCTTTTGTAAACCAAATTCCTTTTCCAAGATTTTAAACTTAAGGCCAAAGAAAGCCTGAAGTCGGTCTTTATCCATACCTGAAGTTCTAAAACATAAAGCTTAACAGCTGTCACAAACCACGTTTCCCACTAACAGAAACTAGTCTGCAGTGAGCATGTATGAAGCCAACATCCTGAGAGATGGAGGTGGTGAGTTTTTCTGAGGAAACATTGAATCTTGCCCTTTCCTTGGCTTCATTTATTCTACCTTTGTTGGTATTCCTGAGAATGTTTTTGTTTTTGTTTTTGTTTGATTAAGCTATATTCCATTGTAACTAAGAATCCTGACAAATATGCTCAGGCCATGTAAAGGTTTGGCAGAAAGTAATTTATTGATTGCAGAACTCCTCAGCATCTCTACAGAGCACCAAGGTTCTCCAGATCAGAAACTGAAAGTCACTGCCCTAAGAGCTATTATTTGAGACTTGTTTTTCTAGACAGAAATAGGTATAATGTGTGGTTGGTGTCAGGGATGAACTTACATATACTTCATTCATTCATTCAACACATATTTATTGGATTCCTGTTAAGTGCTAGGCACTGTACTACTCATCTGGTCTGCTACAGTAGACAAAAGAGACATGCTCCCTGCTTTCATGGTACTTATTAATGGCCTGGTGTGCTCATAGGCAATGAATCACAGAAGGCAAGCTCTCCATGCTCTTGACAGTTGCTACTCTTTCATAATAATGCAATGAAAAATATTAGTGCTCAAATGAATATTCTATATTTATCATGAACACTTAATTAAAACATCAATATTATTTGTGAAATGCCTATATTACTAGTCCTAAGACATACTAGCTCAGCTTATAACTACCATAAAATCTCATAGAACATTTAATCAAGGTGACATAGATGAATTAAACATTTGCCACAAAGTAATGAGGTTTTATTTTAGACTAGTTATTGAAACTGTTTTGCTCTTTTAAAATATTGAGAAAATACCTTTCTTTACTTCTGAAAACATGTTAATTGCTAGCCCATATTGCTTTCCTTAGCACTTAATATTATTACTTATGCATAGCAATGATTAAAGAATCCCTCTATTACAAACCAAGATCTTCTAAGGACAACTAATCCTTAAATAGTAAAACAATTAAGTCCCAAGGTGAGATTTTTGGTGTAATACCATGACATGAATTTGAAAGGTTTTTGCCACAATATTGAAGGACAAGCCTGGGCTTGCGGGGTTACATAAGTATAGTGGTAATCATTTATCAGAAAATACTTTTGGGACTATGACCACACTAGAGACAAATAAAATCATTCAGGAATGCAGGTGAGTGTTTCAAAGTTCCACAAAGTTTCAACAGTAACAGAGGCACAAGTGGAACGTGTGAGAGGACAAGACCTAGATGAGAATCTGAGCAATGGGGTTCAGTTTTAAAATAAATCAGAAGAATAATCCCAAATTCTTTCCTTTAACTGGCAGTCTCTGTTTCCCACGAGACAGGAAGTGCTGACCTCACCAGACATATTCACATTGCAGGGTCATACTTTCGCTGCACGTACTCAGACATAAATCTACTTCCTGCATCTGAGTCATCTGATTTTTTCATCTGGGTTTCTCACCTCTAGATTGAGGCTGTACCAGTTCCAGTTTAAAATAGAAGAAATGATTTGGGTTTCTCTGCAAAGCATTCACTTTCCTGTATTGATTCTAGCACTGATTTATTCCCTCACTCGATATTTTCTGAGCATATACTATGTTCCAGTCACTGTGCTAGGTGCTGGAGCTACAAACATGAGGAAGATAGTCTCTATCCTCTAACAGCTTTTAGCATATGGTCTCTAAACTCATGATAGTGCTCTCTAAACTTTTCTAATCCATACTCTTAATAAAATTTTTATTATGTTCTGTCAATAATGGATATTTACTATTTTTAAATTATTACAACTATTATAGGTTATTACTATTATTATTGTATTCCTCTTATCTAATATCTCAGGGCAAAATAAACCCTTAAGATAATATTCCTGGATAGCAATAGTTGATATAAATCTATTGATTTTTTTTAATTTTTAAAAAAAAATTTTCTTTTTAAAGATGTTATTTATTTATTTGAGAGAGAGAGAATGTGCCAGAGAGATAGTGGGGGGGGGACAGAGGGAGAGGGAGAAGCAGACTCCCCGCTGAGCAGGGATCCTGATGGGGGACTCGATCCCAGGACCCTGGGATCATGACCTGAGCCCAAGGCAGATGCTTAACCAACTGAGCCACCCAGGTGCCCCCTATTTATTTATTTTTTTTAAGATTTATTTATTTGAAAAAAAAAGATTTATTTATTTGAGAGAGAGAGAGAACGCAAGCAGGAGGAAGGGCAGAGGGAGAGGGAAAGAGAATCTTCAAGCAGACACTGCTCTGAGTGCAAAGCCAGGATGCCAGGCTCAACCCCAGGACCCTGAGCTCATCACTTGAGCCGAAATCAAGAGTCGGCCACCTAACCAACTTAGCCCACCTAGGCACCCTGATGTAAATCTGTATTTTAAATGATCTTCATAATTTAAATCTTTTTCAAAATACAATCAGGTTGCTACTGTTATTGTTTTTACTTTTAACAGGTCTGATGGCAGGGCCACTGCATATTGCTGCATACAGCCACATGCCATACTGCTGCTCAGGAAGTCCTCAGAGAGGTACAGAGGAGTCAGCTCTGATATCTTCTTGTTACTTGTTGTACCTACATTATAAATATCATTAAGAATCCAGGGATTTTGTAGGAATATATTTAAGGCATTTGCCCATTTTATAAAGGTTAGTTTTGTTTTTAAAAAAACAAGTTAACATAATCTGTAAGTTCACTTAAAACCATATGAAAGTAATTTATAACATTTCAGAATACGCTGAATATGAGAAAATGAGTGAGAGCAAACTTGGTATAATGGGGGAACTGAGTGAAAGTACCAGGATGCATCCATGCATTAAAGATAAGAAAAGCTTACTTTATTTCCTTAGATTTGAAATAAATATAAAAAGAAGATCTAACATTGCCTTCCTGCACTTTCCAGCATGGGGTCAACCTGCCCTCCACCTGGGAGAACACTGGCCTGCAGAGTGAGACAAGGATCCTGACATCCAAGATACTGAAGCACAAAGGGCAGACAGCCTCATTTCGCTTGAGGTGGAAGGCCAAGGTGGACAAAGGTAGGGCTGCTGATGTGTAGGGTGAGTCCTAAAGAAGTAAGGTGGTTTCATCATGTATAGGAAGAGAGAAGGCCTTAGAAGACACAGCTATTGAAATCAGGGAGCACAAGAGCAAGACGTGTTTGGAGGAGTACCAGCAAGCATTTCTGCAGGCCGATAGGTGAGGGGGCCAAGTGGGCAGCCTTAGATATAGACAGAAATAATGGATGAGAAGAGGATTGACAGAAATCTGCTGGTGCCAAGAACATTGATGGCTTCAATTTAGAAAAGGGCAGCCAAAATTAAATAGATGAGCTGATGAGAGAGCGGATCACAGAGGCGGATAGATTTTTAAAGAGAAATCATTGAGGAACATGTCATATTAAAAGACACAGCTGTAGAGCAGCTTTCTTGGTAACTAAATAAATGGCTCTTATCTCCTGGAATATCACAGAGAGTAGAGCAGTTATCCATAAAAGTCTTTCCTAGTACCAGATATTTGTGGGTTAGACAAATGAAATAATTACATAATAAATTTGATTTTAAAAGATATAATGATCATTTTGCCTTTAAGTGCCAAAGAGCCTTCTGAATTCTTAGCCCCTGATATTCCTCTTTGTAACCTTGTTACTCTTCAAAACCTCTAAGGGACTCTGGGGATTGACCAATGAGAGATGTGTCAGTTCAAATAGCCAAGTGAGTCCTTATCATTGAACTGTATCCTACTTACAATCAATGTCTACCAGTTTTGAATTTATTTACAAAAAGTAAAGCTTAGCAATTCTACATTAATATATGCATACATTCAGACACCACTCTTATGTGAATTTATCACATTACATGCCTTAAATATCTTACAGTTTTGTCAATTATGCCTCAACAAAGCTGGAAAAAATATTACTATTCTATATCTGGAAAATGCAAACTTATGCAGAAAGACAATATGCTGTACTTAAGGCAAAGCAATTGCCACTAACAAATTCCAGGTTGCATTTGAACCACAATAAAAGAATAATATTTCATAACTGGTTTCTCAAATGAAAGAAAAGGGGAAGAAAATAGAACTATTCTGAGATTGCCAGAAAGGAGAAAAAGGATTCATGTGGCAAGGAAGCATGAGCAAATCCTACAAGGATGGCACACATTAAGGGGGTGTTTTGGGCAAAGCCGTCTAATAAATAATAGTCCTAAGGCTTAGCAGATGTCAGGGAACTCTTTGCATCAAATCGCCCTGAATTCTTCCAACTCTTCTCACTCTTGCTTGCATAAGGGAAAAAGGAATCTGGGGAAACCCCCCAATCCATAAGGCTTTAGGAGTGGGGAGAAAGAGAGAAAAACTTGAAAGCCAGCTGCTCCACTGCCCCCTTTCATGCATCCTACACCCTCACCAGGGCCCCTCTCATTTAAGGTAATTCCAGACTTAGCTCATAAGCAGTAAAACCTGACCAACTTATTCTTACCACACCTTGACAACTAAGAATTTTTTCATCGACTGTGCTTCAATAGCATAACTCTGTTGTTTGTTCTTCTAACACGAGTTATCTTATTATAAAAAATTCAAACAATACATAAAACGTCCATCGTAAGTAATCCTGTCCCTTAGAAACAGCCATTTTGTGATTATTTCTTCAGCTTTCTTTTCTCTTTCATTATTCATTGGGTTCCTTAATCTGAACAATGACCCAAAAAACCCAATTTTTTAAAGATTATATTTTTATTTTAGAAGTATAAAAGATGTTCAAAATCTATTCAAAGCAAAAATGCTACATTCTTTTTAAAAAAAAATTTAGTTGAGTATAGTTGACACAGAATATTACATTAGTTTCAGGCATACAACAGAGTGATTCAACCTCTCTATACATTATGCTGCGCTCACCGTGAGTATAAAAATGCTGCATTCTTATAGCATAAATGTAATGGGACAAAAAGCACCAAGCAATCATATGGTCTCATCTACTTGAAGGGATAGGTCTAGGCAAAAAGTGAAGTAGCTAACAAACTTGTGTGTCTGCTTTCCTGCTTCTGAGGCGGCCAGAAGCCTAGCCCTGACACTAGGGGCCTATCCCAAGTCACACCAAGCAGTCCCTCCACCTGAACAGTGACCCATACCTGAGAAGTCCCCTCTATCTCTCCTGTTGTCCTAGGAAAATCCCAGGATCTCAGCTAGTTGTTTGAAGAATATTTTCTGATTAATTTCATGTTAGCATATGAATGAAAGAAAGGTTGCTTAAACGGAGACCTTCTCAGAAGCATGCTTGTTAACACAAAGAGTCTCTAAAGGCTAGAATTTCAAGGTGCATGATAAAGTGAAATGGAAGAATTTCTGGTAGCGTGCAAAGGTAATTTTGATTCGAGGAACTATGTATGCCCCATTGAAACAGAAAAATCACATGGAAACACTGTCCCGCATGCTTGAGTTCCAGCATAATGCTCATCTTGTTGGGATATTACACTAGAAAGGGAGGAGAGCTGAGCAGCAAGACGAAGGGCTTTGGACAAAGGTACATGTGGATTCAAACGCACACTGCTCCTAGCTGGAGGAATGCCTTGGGCACAATGTTGTTGCTATTACTGTTGAGCTTTCCAGACCTCTTTCGTCACCTGTGAAGCAGGATTGCTTTGGGGATTAAAAGGTATAAAAGAGCATACATAAAGTGTTTGGAACGCAGTAGGTATGCAAGAATAGGAGTTATTGTCCTTTGTGCTGTTTCTTTCGGTGTCTATATACATGTGATAAACTGGGGTTTTCCCAGTCTTCTGTTAAGCGATAGTTGATGGAGTGGCCAAGGAAGGTCTAACTACTAGCCAAGGGGGAATAATACACCTCTTATTGTACTATGTTATAGCTCATTGAAATGGTTAGAATGTTGCAAAATTTTTCTCCTGAGAGAGGTTACAAACCAGGCCAAATTTGGTCCCCAGACATAATTATTTTAAACTTCACAGTGTTGTGTTTAGGTTTTTTATCTGAGTTAGTTGCCAGCATTTAATAATCGGGAAATATGACATAAAATCTATTTTTCCATCATTTTTTTAAAAAAATTCACATTTCTGGGAGGCCTGGATGGCTCAGTCAGTTGAGTGTCTGACTCTTGGTTTTGGTTCAGGTCCTGATCTCAGGATCGTGGGATCGAGCCCCACATTGGGCTCCCTGCTCAGTGGGGAGTCTGCTTGAGGCTCTCTCCTTCTGCCCCTCCCTCCACTGGCATGTTCTCTCTCTCTCAAATAAATAAATAAATCTTTAAAAAATTCATGTTTCAAAGCTTATTCCCTAATGAAAACAACTGCTGGAGTAAGTAGCAGCCAGCTTTTTTAGGTAGAACATATGCTCTCCAGGTAGCCACATTCTTCATTATTCCTTTCAGCACCCCAACATGGTGGAAGAATAGCAATTGCCATTTATCATCTGGCTTGCCCTGTTGCCTTGTTAACTTGAGGTTTCCCCACGAATTTTCATTTCTGGCCTCGTTCCTATGGACATTTGAGTTAGTGACCTCTGCCACAAGAGCTAATGAGCATATTCCACAATACACAGCCGTGTATTCAGGTTCTGAAACCAGATAATCTGGGTTGAATACTGGTTCGCCACATTACTAGTTTTGTGACCTTGGACCAGTTACTTTACCTCTCAGAGCCTCAGTTTCTTCAGCTCTGCAAGACAAAGAGTAACTGGCTCATCTCACAGGATGGCTGTGAGGTTTAAGTAATGTAATGCATATGAAGAACTTTTCCTTGGACCTGGCTGTAAAAAGGGGCAAAGTGTTAACTACCACAGTGACAACAATGATGAGGACAATGCTGATGACAGCAGCTATGCAAGGCTCACCACTACTGCCAGCAGCAGGACCACTACAATTACTACTAGTGTTTGTTGAGAAGGATAAACACACTTCTGGGCTTTCTTCATGCACACTTCTGTTTTCACAGGCTGGAAACTGAAATTGTTTGGAAAGCCCTAGGGAACATGAAGCCTTTCAAAAGTGGGAAAGAGCAGTTTCTATCTGCCGCTGTGTATGAGCACAATGAAATGGGCTTTGGGATGAAGTGAGAGAGCTTCTAATCTCAAAGGCAGTGAGACTACCAGCAAGCCAGACTCATGATCAGGCCCAGGTGAAGAAAGGCAAAACTCTGTCACAAAATCCCAGTAAGAAATATGTTTTAGATAAGCCAATCCAGCAGACAAAACCAGAATGGGGAGAAGGTAGGACCTCTAAAGACACAGAGCTAGAAAGCTCCAGAGGGACAAGGGAGGTACCCACAAGCTGATACTGACCCATGGAAGACCAAGTCTCTCTCTCTGGGGAGGAGGTACTGAGGCAGAACAACGGAGGAGAGGGAGAGAGTGCAGCTAGAGAACCGAAGACAAGACTAGAAGAGAAGGGAGGTCACGTAGATGGTGCCAATCCCACCACGCGTGACGGCGCACACTCTGAAATTACTTCTCCTTAGGGCTTCCACAAACTGCAAAAGAACAACTAGGCTGTGTACCAAATGTACCTAACAGCCCCAAGGCAGGACTTTCATCGTCACCACAACAACTAACATCCATCTTGTACAAAGTACTTTCATGTTTATCATTTGACCCCAGACTAGCTATATGACGCAGTATCCTCTTATTTTACAGATGAAGAGTGAAGAAGAGATTAAGTCAATTGCTTAAGGGTACAAAACCAGTAAATGGTGAAGATTGCTAGAGCTTAATTCTTCTGAAACCAATTACTTTGTACTGCTCACTGCACTGTCTTCAGAAATTGCATTTTGATCCCCAAGTGGTTTCCAGGTTTGTTTTTTCCTTTATAATTTTCCTAATTTGCCTAAGGAAGTTTGTGTTATTGTGTGTTTGTTAGTTAGTTTGTTTGAATGCAGATAGATATGCCTTGGTTGAATACAGAAGAAAAAGGTCAAGAAAAAGATATTTCAAAGCCTGGACCAGCATAGCTAAAGAGATCAATTTCTCTAGGGTGTCAGACATGGGGTCACCAATAGTTCCAGCTACAGATCAAAGTAATCCAATTTGCCTACCACCACCCAGCCCAGACCAATGGAGTTGGAGATTACAATGTAATAACATTTCCATATAGGATTTATAGTAACTTCATCCAAAATATCTTTTTCCTCCCAATGGATAGGTTAATCTTGTATTATTCTAGTCGGAATGAAGGATTATAGTCAAGAAGAGACTTTAAAAACTTGTAGGAAAATGTAACTCAAAGGAATATTCTCTGCCAGGATTTGGAACTTGCCTGTTTAGATAGTATAAGTTTGCCAAGGACTTTCCAGTTAATACTATGCTTTCAACAATGATTAGAAAGTAAAATGTATTATCTCAAACTGGAGTAATATATTTTTTGCAGGTCATGTGATTTTGCTTTAAAAGATTTTTTCCAGAGCTGAGAATAGAATGTGTCTCTAAGGCTCCCAGTCCAGTGAACTAAACAAGCTAGCCCCCAGCTAGCTAACTAGCTATAAGAAGGAAAGACTCAGTTAATTAAAAATGTCCAGTTTTGTGCAACAAAATGGATGAAGCTAGAGAGTATAATACTAAGCAAAATAAGTCAGAGAAAGACAAACACCGTATGATTTCTTCACTTTTAAATGGTCTGTTTTGAGATGAGCAAATCTTAACACTTCACCAAGCTAAGAAAAGAAACAAAAGGAAAGAAATAGTCTCTTATTTCTCTTCAAACCTGAGATCAGTTTGAAGATGCAGAAGCTGAAGTTACCTGTAAGGCTGCCAAACTAAACTGGATCAATTGATTCAATTTTTTTTAATCAAACAAAACACAAATCTATTTTTCATTTTTTCTGACCCAAAGTCTGCCTTTCAAAATTAGGCAAATGCCTATGAAATCCAATGATACACAACAGATTGGCAGATGTTGATATTTCATAAAATAGGGATTGAGGAATCCGGTGTATAAATTGGTAAGATGGGGCTTTCACACAAGGCGTGCATGTGCACACAGACACACACACACACATATTCACATGCCACACATGCACACACCTTCTCTTCAGAAGGCACAAAGGTACTCATTTCAACCACTGAGGGAAAGCACCTGCAACACATATAAAATATCTATTACATCACCCATTAAAGTGTATATTTTTAGAGCTACTGACCTTTATGTGAACAATAAGCTGTTCACAAACCTGACAGAGAGCCGCTTTTCCAAAGTAAAACAGTGAACCACTGTCCCTAATGCACCCCTCAAACTAAACAATTAAATGGCATCTAGCACAAAATTTAAAAAGCCGTCGTAACAAAACGCTGCCAAGATTATTGGTCCTGTCTCAAAAAAAAAAAAAATTGTTTTGCTCTGGCATTTATTTAAAAAAGAAAAAGAAAAAGAACTAATTTATTTATTTATCAGATGAATGGCCTGAATAAATTTAAGCCCCAGCAGTTCAAGCTGCCAAACTAACTTGAGCACTGGTGGCCACAGGCTGATCCTAATAACACTCTTAATAACAAATCGTTATTGGGTGGATGAATTCAAGTCCTAGTTCCTGGATTACTAGTTGCATGACCCTGGGTAAATTACCTAACTTCTTAGCTTCCATTGTCTTTTGTAACATAAGTGTCATAATACTAGTTGCCTACTGGAAGTTATACTATATGCAGGTATAAATGAAATCATACGTGAAGAGTTTAGCACAGTGCCTGGTATAGAGCAGATGGCCCATAAAGGTTAGCCATTACTACAATTGAGAAATCTCATGGAGTGATCACATAACTTCTCATCCAATCCAAGACACTTTTGAGGTTGAAAGGGAGATCCATTAGCAATATGGTGGCAGGGATGGAAAGTCAATCTATTCATTGTGCAGCAGTCTGGTAGCATGGAATACTGTCGACTAGGAGCAAGGTTTTAGTGATGAGCAACATGAAATACAAAATTGTATTAGTAAAGGAGAACGCCTAGCTAACTAGCTATAAGAAGGAAAGACTCAGTTAATTAAAAATGTCCAGTTTTGTGCAACAAAATGGATGAAGCTAGAGAGTATAATACTAAGCAAAATAAGTCAGAGAAAGACAAACACCGTATGATTTCACTTATGTTGAATTTAAGAAACAAAACAAACAAGCAAAGGGGAAAAAAACAGAGAGAGAGAGAGAAACCACGAAACAGACTCAACTATAAAGGACAAGTGGTGGTAATCAGAGGGGAGGTAGGTGGAGAGATGGGTGAAATAGGTGATGGGGATTAAGGAGTGCACTTGTTGTGATGAGCATCAGGTGATGTATGGAACTATAGAATCACTATATTGAATGCCTGAAACTAATATAACACTGTATGTTAACAATATTGAAATTAAAATGAAAAACTTAATAAAAAATAAATAAAAATAAAAATTTCCAGTTTTGTAATCAGCTGATGATGTGATCATACCAGAGACAACTGTCAGCATCAAAATTTTTTTTCAGCACTTTGAACAGGTCAAAATCTTTTGCAACATCACTCTACACAACACTTTGAAATTAAGGGTTTTTAACAATTGCATTTATCATAAAACATCCTTAACCACTTCTTAGGTCTATATATCTTCCATGTGGTGTTTTTTAGCATAGCTTTTATGCTAAAAATTAAACTAATGTTTAAATTATGGAAGAAATAGCACAGCAATTATCCAAATAATCAAACCAGGAAGGCAGTAATCTGGATAGTGCACCAAAATGTTCCAGTCACTAGAGAGGACCAGCTTCCACTGTGACATCCTTAACTCAAGCAAATTAGCCAATCCATTCAGAAATTTATGGGAGTGCAATCAATAAATGTTTACTTAAAATCACCTTGTTAATTTTGATAACTTTATGGAGATCTTGTGAATGTGTATATAGATGATTTCATTAGCCCTCTTTGCAAAGAAAAGATAAATTACCAACTGACAAATGAATTAGTAGCAATATTAAAAGGACATTATGGGCATTTGTATGGGACCACCAAAAGATCCTGAATAGCCAAAGCAATCTTGAGAAAGAAGAACAGAACTGGAGCTATCACAATCCCAGATTTCAAGATATACTACAAAGCTGTAGTAATCAAAACACTATGGCACTGGCACAAAAATTGACACATAGATCAATGGAACAGAACAGAGAGCCCAAAGGTAAACCCATGCTTATATAGTGATTTAATTTATGACAAAGGAGGCAATAATATATTATGGGGGGAAAGACAGTCTTTTTGATAAATGGTGTTGGTAGAACTGGAAAACAACTACATGCAAAAGAATGAAACTGGACCACTTTCTTACACCCTGCACAAAAATAAACTCAAAACGGATTAAAGACATAAATGTGAGACCTGAAACCATAAAACTCCTAGAAGAGAACACTGAGAATAATTTCTTTGACATCAGCCTTAGCAACATTTTTCTAGATGTCTCCTGAAGCAAGGGAAACAAAAGGAAAAATAAACTATTGGGACTACCCTAAAATAAAAGGCTTTTGCACAGCAAAGAAACCATCAGTGATCTACTGAATAGGAGAAGATATTTGCAAATGATATATCCAATAAGAGGTTAATATGCCAAATGTATAGAGAACGTTTATGATTCAGCACCAAAAGAAATAACAATCCAATTTTTAAGAATGGGCAGAGCACCTTAATAGACATTTTTCCAAAGAAAACATCCAGATGGCCAACAGACATGTGAAAAGATGCTCAACATCACTCATCATCAGGGAAATGCAAATCAAAACCACAATGAAATATCACCTTACACCAGTTAGAATGGCTAACATCAAAATGACAAGAAATAACAAGAGTTGATGAGGATGTGGAGAAAAAAGAACTCTCATGCATTGTTGGTGGGATTTTAAACTGGAACAGCTACTGTGGGAAACAGTATGGAGGTTCCTCAAAAAATTAAAGATAGAAATACCACATGATCCAGGAACTCTACTGCTGAATATTTACACAAAGGAAATGAAAACACTAGTTCATAAAGATATAAGCACCTCTAGGCTTATTGCAGCATTATTTACAATAGCCAAGATATGGAAGCAACCCGAGTATCTATCAATAGATGAATGGATAAAGCAGATAAATGGATATATATACACACACATATACACACACTGGAATATTACTCAGCCATATAAAAGGATGAGATCTAGCCATTTGCAACAACATGGATGGACCTGGAGGGTATTATGCTAAGTGAAATAAGTTAGGCTGAGCAAGACAAATACCATATAATTTCACTTATATGTGGCATCTAAAAAACAAAACAGGGACACCTGGCTGGCTTAGTTAGTAGAGTGTTTGACTCTTAATCTCAGGGCTGTGTGTTTGAGCCCCACATTGGATGTAGATATTACTTCAAAAAGGAAAATACAATCTTTTTAAAAATGAATAAACAAATCTAACGCAGAAATAGACCCATAAATACATGATGGCTGCTGGAGGGTGGGAATGGGCAAAATGGGTGAAGTGGGGCAGGAGACACAGGCTTCCAGTTATGGAATGAATAAGTCATGGGAATAAAAGGCACAGCATAGAGAATATAGTCTGGTTTTATCATAGTGTTGGATGGTGACAGATGGTAGCTATACCTATAAATGAGCATAGCATAACATATAGACCTGTCGAGTCACTATGCCGTACGCTGAAACGAATGTAACATTGTGTGTCAACCATACTTCAATAAAAAAAGAAAAGAAAATGTGTGAGGGGTTTTCAAATTCAATAATTTGATTTGACAAGCTAGTAGTATAAGATATATCAGTATTTTGGGGACACTTGGATGACTCAGTCAGTAGAGCATGAGACTCTTGATCTCAGGGTCATGAGTCAAAGCCCCATGATGGGGATAGAATTTATTTAAAACAATAAATAAAATTAAAAAATTTAAATATATCAATATTCTGAGTAAGCAATATATAATGTAATTTTCCTTTTTAGTGAAAATAAATGAAAACATTTTTTAAAAATTGAGAAAAGGGTCATTATGGAGAGAGTTTTTAAATTTTGCCTGTTTTTGAAAGAATAGGAGAAAAACAAGAATGCATATTTGTTTTCTTGTGTATTCATTAAGGAACACAGAAAAGATTAAGAGACTACTAAAAATGATTATGTATGAGGCAGGAGGAAGAGAGGAGCCAGAAATGTAATAATGGATGGATTTCTCCCTGCATCATTTTAATTTTTGAACCATATCAAGTATTCAATATTAAAAAAATTAAAAGAATTTGGGGGAACCTGGGTGGCTCAGTTGGTTAGGCAGCTGCCTTCAGCTCAGGTCATGATCCTGGAGTCCCAGGATCAATCCCCGCTTCAGGGGCCCCTGGTCAGCGGGGAGTCTGCTTCTCCCTCTCCCTCTGCTCTTCCCCCCAGACCGTTCATGTTCTCTCTCTCTTGCTCACTCTCTCTCAAATAAATAAAGTCTTTTAAAAAATTAAAAGAATTTTAAAATTGTTGATTTTAAAAAGTAAAAAGTCTTTTTTTTTTAAAGTAAAAAGTCTTCAAGAGACTGTTTTGAATCTACAAACAATGAAACAGAATTTAAACATAGAGGAAGAAAAACTACCTCCCGACCTCTTACCACCATAAACTTTACTGGTTATGACAGATGATGATTAGTAAGTCTAAATGAAGAAAATGGGCCAACCTTATAAGGACAATCCATATAAAGACAATAAACACACAGACACAAATCACATTTGATCAGCAATCTCTTATTACCCATATTTTCAGTGAACTTGCAAAAGGAGATAGAAGCAGAGGAAAAACTGAAGAAAATATTGGAAATAAGTGCAAAATATTTTAAACTTAATCATTTACATGAATAAAATGTGTTAGATGTTTAGTTAATTAGCATTAAACATTAAATTAACAGTTCAATGAAATTGAATCATGTTTTTTAAAATTCCCCAGGCAAGTTAATGACTTCTTATTTACATATTTCATATTTTGTTGTAGTAGACACAATAGGAATTATTTACTATAATTGCATTTATTGGCTAGTATATTTTTGGATATTGTAATAGTTTAAAGCAAATCATATGGAAGAATGGCTAGGATTCATAAATATATGTATATATGAAGCATGTATATGAATTGTGTGTGTGAATATATATATGTGCTTATTTTATAATATATATATGTGATGACTTCTGAAACTATTTCAATGATTATTTGTAAAAACATGAAAATTATACCTATTTTATGAATGTGAGAGCAATCTGGCAGAAACATCTGCCTCTTTATTGGTTGCCAGGGGTTCTGTGTGATGTGGCTAGGTCGACCAGCACTTCCTCCTTGATTTCTCAGTGTATTCTCTCCCAAACCAGCCTGATCTGTGACCTTGCTATCCTGATTCACCTTTCCTCAGACAGTTTGATTCCTAGAAATGAATCACAATGCTGTAGAAGATCCGGCTGAGACCTGAAATATCTTTACACAGTTATGAAGGCTCTGCTTATCCTCTCAACTGCCCGAAGCCTAAGGAGAAATTCAATTCTTTGCAACAGGGCTGACACATAGGGTTGGGCAGGGAGTTCACTACGCAAGTGGTTCTGGCAATGAAGAGAAATGGTGGCTGAAGTCTTGACTGTGCTTGCTTGCTAAGCCACATGCCGTGGTGTGCAGCTGCATCTGTCTGTTTCTAATTTACACAAAAGTGTCCCGTGGGCTAGTATGAGCCCGGAGTCATAATTTGACATAAAGGTGAGAGATTGGCCCTTTTGTATTCTTTGATACTCTTCCTCTCACAGTGAGACATAAAACACTACAATGTACACTTTGAGAAAGTCATTTTAAAGTACACTCTTGAGGTTCCAGCCAGGTAGGCAGATTATATTTCCAGTGTATCAATGAGCCTGGTTTTGTCTAGTTTAATATAAGTGTGGCTTCTTTCCTGAACTTCTCTGTCTGCTTTTCTCTCTGTCCCACTTCCCTCTCTCTCTCTCCCTTCCCCTCCTCTCTCTTCCCCCCTAAGTATTTCTCTCTCTCTCTCTCTCCCCCTCAACATCATCCCTAAGACCTTGAAGAAAACAAGATTCTTTCTGCCTGAGTTTTTGATACAATGCTCAAATTTGGGTTGAAACAGTTCTTTCTGAAGCCATCTGCCACCCAAGCTGTTTGCATCCCTCAGTGAATTCTCATTTCTAAAACTAGGGAGGAATCAAGGGCCTATGTTGCCAGCTTTCTCTGAATTCACCCCTTTGACTCCAGTCTGCCCTATGGTTTCCATTGCTGGTTTCTGGTTACCTCAACTTTTCTCCCAGGCACCTTCTTTTTTCTTTTTTAAAGATTTTATTTATTTGACAGAGAAAGACACAGCGAGAGAGGGAACACAAGCAGGAGGAGTGGGGGAGAGGGAGAAGCAGGCTTCCCACCGAGCAGGGAGCCCAATGTGGGGCTCAATCCCAGGACCCTGGGATCATGACCTGAGCTGAAGGCAGAGGCTTAATGACTGAGCCACCCAGGCACCCCCCCAGGCACCTTCTTTTTGATCACATGATCTCTCAGGAGTCACCCAGTCTTAAGGTATCTATCCCTCTATCATTCCATCATCAAATTGTCGACTTCTTGCGCTTTACATAAATAGCATCCCCCAAATCCACAGCTGTGTCAAAATACATGAATTTTTTTTTAAAAGGACATGGTAAGCAAATGAAGTACAATGACAATATATGTCCTATTTAACTGGAAAGAGGGGTATATACTATCAGGATACCAACACAGTTATTCAAGTTTTGGCTGTATGGCATCTGATAGGAAAAAAAAATTAAGGTTAAAGACTTCTGGATGTAGAGCAAAATTTAAAATAAAGAGGGGTCCAACTAAAGAACAGACCTTAAATTTGTCCATGGATGGAGTTTATTATTATATGTCAGGGTTAGTAGAAACCCTGTAATTAGATGCAAAATTTTTTGTGTTAATTTTCCTGGGGAGAGATTACACAGATTTCATCAACTTCTCAGAGGGAATCTGTGACCCAAATAAGCTTAAAATATTGAAGGAGAGTCAGTGACTGAAATATCACAAGAACCTCACTTAAAGTAATTGATGAAATTAACTAATATTTAGCCTATTTTAAGTGCAAATATTAAATTCTATGTATAAATATTAAAATGGTCTCATCATTGGTAGGAGTATATTATATGTTCAGGTAAGCTTTTCAAGCCCATTCAAATTACTTCATACATGATCAAGAAAATGTGAAGGTATTCTTTAAAGTAGGCATTTCTTAAAATTCTGTGATTATGTGAATCACTTGGGATGTTTATAATTAAAAAACAAGAACTCTTGGGCTCTACATCACAAATACAGAATCAGAATTTAGAGGGGAGAGGCTTAGGAATTTTTTATTACTTTCTTTTAAGATTTTATTTTTTTAAGAGTAGTATTAGGTTCACAGCAAAATTAAAAGAAAGGAACAGAGATTTCCCATACACTCCCTGCCCCCGAAACATGCAAACAAGCCATTATCAATATCCACCATTATCAATATCCCCAACCAGAGCGGTGCATTTGTTATAATCGATGAACCTACATTGATATGATACATCATTATCATCCAAAGTCCATAGTTTTAAGTTCACTCTTGGTGTTGTACATTCTATGGGTTTGCACAAATGTATGACAGTTTCACTGCTCTCCAAAATCCTCTGTGCCCTGCCTATTCATCCCTTTCCCCTGGAAATTTTTTTAAAGTGCCTCTAATGAGTCTTATCAACAGGAAGCATTTTATGGAAATTTTCCAAAGCTGCTATTAATTAATATCCTTGTTAATTACACAAAACCAAATGGACTGACAAAATAAAATCCTACAAGCCTATACCCTAGTTTTTAAAAAGTATCATCTATTTAGATTACTTTCTTTGTGAAATTTAGAATACAAATGATTAATAAATTATAATAGTTTAAAAGTTTTTACCTTTATAGTAATATAACAAGTATTAAATTTGTAATTCATCTGTAACCAGATACAAAGGCTTTTATACCCAATTTTTCCAAACCAGGTACTATAGTATACTTACTGAATATTTAGAGAGCTTCATGCATGTGAGTCTAGGAATTTGATGAATTATCATGCCTAAAGTACGAAGAAATTATGAAAGGAATCTTAGTATAAAGAGCAACAGTTAAAAGCAGCAGCAGGGGGTCAAGTATTCTCTCTCAAACATATTATTTCATTAAACTAATAGTTTATTCACAAAAGGAATGTTTTTCTAATGTATTACAAATCACCCTAGGAAGATTATTTAGAATGGTCACTCTAATGGGCTAGCCCAGCTAGTTTATTCTACAGTGCCAGCTTTAATAAAAAACATACTGTGTGGAAATTTCTTTTTTTTTTTTTTTAAGATTTTATTTATTTATTTGACAGAGAGAGACACAGCGAGAGAGGGAAAACAGCAGGGGGAGTGCGAGAGGGAGAAGCAGGCTTCCCGCGGAGCAGGGAGCCCAATGCAGACTCGATCCCAGGACCCCAGGATCATGACCTGAGCCGAAGGCAGATGCTTAACGACTGAGCCACCCCAGGTGCCCTGGAAGTTTCTTTTTAATTTCAAGTATTTAATTTTTAAAATTAATGCAATCAATTCAATTTCACAAATATTTGTTTAGTATCAACTATAAGCCTGGCTCTAGCCTAGCTACTAAGGATAAAATGTTGAATAAGGCACCATTCCTACCCTCAAGAAGCTATCCTGTTCTGGATATGTTTTTTATTTTTATTCTACTTTTTAAAATTTTTAAAATTAGGTAAACTAAATCAGAGGTTGCCAAACTTTTTCTGTAAGAGGTCAGATAATAAATATTTTATGCTTTGTGGTCCATACGGTATCTGTTCTAACTATTCAATTCCACTGAGTGGCATGAAAGCAGCCAATATGTAATCTAAAAAGCATCATTCCAACAAAACTTTATTTATACAAACAGGCTGCTGGCCAGATTTGGCCCTTGGGCTTTTGTTTGTCAACCACTAGACTAAATAATTTGTGAATACTTATTTAACCTTTCAAATGCCTATTTAACCTTTTATCATATCCACTTTACTAAAAATGCTTATGCCAGGAATAGTGAAAAGCAGGTATACCAAGGAGATAGATAAAGAATTACAGAAAAAAATAGGCTTAGAGAAATCAAGGAGGTTGTTAAAGGAGGAAAGACAGTGTCACCTAAATAGAAAATGATTCATCAAGAAAGGTAAAGATCTATAGTGCAAGAATGAAAACTTTGAAAACATCTGTGCAATAATGGCAGTAATAATATTATACTATAGAATAATCCACTTCTATGCAAAATCACCTTTATAGCTCTAACTTGCTTTAAAGTGCAGATGTGTTACAGAATTGGGCATAAAATTAAAAATGTAATGCATATTCATTTTCTAAATTCAAAATATGAATAAGCTCACACAAAAAATATAGTATCTCCTCAAATACTACCAACCCAGAGATACTACTTTTCAACTGAATAATTTTCAAATGTGTTAAGAGCTCACTCTTCAAAGGATCCTTCTGTAGCTTGAAGAATCAGTGTTTCATGTATTCATTCACTCCCTAAGTTTGCATTTTGGAGATTGCTAAATTTGCTCAAGTGGGCATACTACAGTGCTCAGCCCTCAAGAGCCTATCACCAGAGCAATAGTGTGTGCCAGGCATTGTATGAGGAGCTTTCTGGAGATCAACTCACTGAATCCTCCCCACAGTCCAAGGAGGCAGGCACTGTTATTATGTCCATGTTAGAAACGAGCAATCTGAAGCACAAGAGAAGTAATTTACTCATGGTCAAGTAGCTAATTAGTGGCAGAACCACATTATGAACCCAGGAATTTTGCCTCCAACATCCATGCTCTAAATCTTTAGTGCTTCCCCTAAGGAAAAAAATAAGTACATACACACCATATCGTGTAGCCCTGCCATCAGTATTCTGACACTAGTTGCCTTGATTGTGATAAACATGTATATGAAAAGTATGAATGTCTCTGTCACTCATGAAGAAATAATGGAAACAATGCCACAATTTTCAGTGGTTTGATAATTCCTGTTTATTGACTTTTAGTATTAAATTTGAGTCCATACTTTGGTTGCCGAGGGCCACAAGTTATTATTTTTTAATTTTAATTCCAGTGTAATTAATATACAGTGTTATATTTGTTTTAGGTATACAATATAATGATTCAATAATTCCATATGTTACTTAGCACTCATCAAGATAACTGTACTCTTAATCTCCATTACCTATTTCACCCATCTCCCTACCCACCTCTCCTCTGGTAACCATCAGTTCTCTATAGTTAAGAGTCTGGTTTTTTGGGTTTGTCTCTTTTTCCCCCTTTGTTTGTTTGTTTTGCTTTTTTTAAATTCCACATGACTGAAATCATATGGTATTTGTCTTTCTATGACTGGCTTGTTTCATTTAGCTTTATACTCTCTAGGTCCATCCACATTGTTGCAAATGGCAAAATTCCATTCCTTTTTTATGGCTGAGTAATATTCTGCTGCATATATATACTGCATCTTCTTTATACATTCATTTATCGATAGACACAGGCTGCTTCCATAATTTGGCTATTGTAAACAATGCTGCAATAAGTATAGGGGTGCATGTATTCCTTTGAATTCGTTTTTTCATATTCTTTGGGTAAATACCCAGTAGTAAGATTCTTGATCATATAGTAGTTCTATTTTTAATTTTTAGGGAAGCCTCCATACTGTTCTCCACAGTGGCTATACCAGTTTGCATTCTTTAAGGGCCACAATTTAATCAGATAGGTGTCAGAACAGTCAGTGGTTCTGGGGCGGGACCCACCCTCTTAGCAAATATGACAAAAGCCAGAGATGCTTTCCCCAAAGGAACACACATAAGCATAGTGTGATGGTGCTGGAAATTCGCCACTCAATTTCTTCCTGAGAACTGCTGCCAGAAGCAGAGTTGATAGATAGCCCCAGCTGTTGCCCCCTTGGATCCATGATAGTGTTTACAGCAAAACCACACTTCCCCTGGGGCTGCTTGGAGCCAGTAACTGAGCATGGCAGGACACTAGTGCCAGTGCCTTTCTGCTGGACACAAGATACCTCAAATTAGCAGCTTTTCCATGGGGGTTCCCCATCAGCCTGGTTGATGCTTCCTTGGAACTGTACTGACGTTTGAGACTTTCTACCCAATTCTTCCTTTCTTTTTTCCCTTCACAGATGTCAGACCTATCTTGTGGTCTCATTGCTACCTATTCCTGCTCCCCCTCCGTTATCCTCCATAGGCATTTTCTTATAAATTATCTAAACCTTTCCTGATGTCTGTTTCTTGGAGGAGCTGAAATGATACTCACAAGCATGTAAGATGTGCAACTTTCTGGAGGGTTAATAGAACCTTGAAGCCCATTTGTGCATCCCTTGGAGTGTAAGAACACCAGGTTAAAGACCTCTACAGATGATACAATGAAAGTCAAATGAAATATAGCTACTAATTCAACATCTGAATTATTCTGTTCTTGTAAGAATGTGGCCAGGGTGCCTGGGTGGCTCAGTCGGTTAAATGTCTACCTTCAGCTCAGGTCATGATCCCAGGGTCCTGAGATGGAGCCCTGAATGGGGCTCTCTGCTCAGTGGGGAGCCTGCTTCCCCCTTTCCTTCTGCCACTCACCCTGCTTGTGTTTTCTCTCTCTCTCTCTGTCAAATAAATAAATAAAATCTTAAAAAAAAAACAGAAAAAAATAAGAATGTGGCCAATGATTTTTAAAAGCCATGTACAATCCTAAATCAAATAGGTTCTTATATACAGCTTAAATTATGGTAACTATTTTTTTTTAAATCTAGTGGAAAACAGAAGAGCCATAGAAATGCCATAAATTTGAAAAACTTTGAATATTTTGTTTGAATGTTTTCTTAAAAACTGGTTTCTGGAAAGCGCTCTGGACTCTGCAATACTGAATCCTGAGCTCAAATTCTAGCCTGCCTGGGTTTGCTGAGTTTTCTCCTGTAAGTCAACTTTTCTAGGCTAACATTGCCTTATCTCTAAAATGAAGAGTTTGGACTACCTAATTCCTAAAGAACTTGTCAATTTAAAATATTATGATAATGTATGTTTTAATTGATGAATTGTTCCAGAGAGATAAATTTTTTTTATTATGTATCTTTTTAAAATTTTATTTTATTGTTATGTTAATCACCATACATTACATCATTAGTTTTTGATGTAGTGTCCCATGATTCATTGTTTGCATATAACACCCAGTGCTCCATTCAATACATGCCCTCTTTAATACCCATCACCAGTTAATTTTAAGGCAAATATAATAATATCAAAAATGTTATTTCTGAAGAAACTTATGGTAACTTCAGGTTTATTTGAAATCCCCATGATCTGGTTCCTGACTCTTGTTCCAGCATTATAAACTGTGTTCTAGCAACGTCTTCTTCCTGTTCCCAGTACCTCCCAAGGTCATTCCTGCTTCTAGGTCTCTTGCATCTGTTTGGAAAGTAGTTCTTGCAGCTTTTCAAATGGGTGGCTCCTTCTTATAGTTAGTTCAGGCCTTGGTTCAAGTGTTACCTCCCCCCAAAAGGCTTTATATGACCATGCTGTCCAAAATAAACCTCCCATACCTTCCTTCCCCAAGCCTCATTATCAGAATAGCCTGTATATTTTCTTAGCAGCAGTTATCATTACTTGTTGCTTGGTTGTCTATTTCTCTCCACTAGAATAGAACCTCTATGGGGAAAACATTTTGTCTGTCTTGTTTATCGTTATATCTCCTAGAATGATGCCGGGCACGTAAGAAGCACTCAATAAATGTCACATGAATGAATAGATGCACCCTAAGAGAAAACATACATTTTAACTTTTAAGAAAATGAAAGGAGTTATAAAAATCAGAGCTCATTCCATTTTTTCCAGGGTCACATAAAAGTAGAATATAAACTTGGCTCTGTATGTTGTTTTTCACAACTAGAGAAGATAATACTCCAAATGTGAGCCAGAAGTAGCATTAGTGTTAGCTTTCAGCTACGTTTTTCTGTGGAAAGTCAATAGAATTATATGCTGATTAATATCAAGATCATGTTCTAATTGAGCAAAAAGGCTTAAATTACTTAGCTTTTAATATTTGGAAACAAGCAAGTATAAAAATAATTTTATTGATTTTCAAAGATTTGAAAATCACAATGCCTAATATTAAAGTCATGAAATAGCTCTATGAAAATTTAATTATAGAAAGGTCATATTAAGAATGAGTCATAGGAACTTGAAAACATTTTTACAAGATAATCCTTTAAATGAATTTGATATCATAAAGTACAAGGAGCAAAAAAATTTGAAGTCAGTTCTCAATTTTCCATGATATAATCAAGCATTGGCATATGAAGAAGTGGGAGAAACAGTATAGGCTTTGGAGCTTTGTAAATCCTGGCCCTCGCACTTACTAATTACGGCTTTCAGTAACTCACTTAATTTTTAATTTGTAAAATAGTACAACTAATGCATGTTGCATTATTAGTAATACTTGTTTTGAAAATTCATGATACTGAGCATGGGATTAGGAACATATGAGATAATAAATGGTAGCTAAGCTGAACAATGAAAATGCATTGCTAATGTAAATCCATGGTGCTCAAGAGTACGTGTGTGAGACGGGAGAGATGTCAGAACTACCTCTACAAGCCCATTTCCCTCACTAGAAACTAGATACCATTGCTTCCTTTGTGAAAATACATAATATGTACAGTTGAAAACTGACTGAAATATTTTGAAAGTAGGCCTTGTTCCTCCCCCCAGAAATACAAATGGCAAACAGCAACAAAGGAGGCAAACATTTCAACAATACTTTTAAAAAGAAAAAAAATTTGCCCTCATAATGAAAGTTTACTTGAAATTAAATTCTTCTATGCTATTATTTTCAATGAAATATGAACCTCAATTTTTAGAGGCTATAAATAAACTGTCATTCCGAATATATGAAATGATGCGTATTAGGCAATAATTCATAAAGTGGTCAACAAATTTTCATTTAGGATCTATCATGGTCATGATTCTATAAAAATAAAAAGGCAATCATTGACTTGTTCATTCAAACAAATATTTATGTAGTGCTTAGCGCTGAAGACATGAAGCTTATTTCCACTGGGGACAAAGTGGCAGTGACATAATTAGTTTTATACAATTATACACAAAGTGCATGTTTAAAGGTAAAGGAAGGCTTTCTATTTATCTATAGATAAATAAGAATTACCTGGAGAAGGATATGATTTGAAGGTGAAAGAGAATTGCAAATGTTGAGATCTTATGGCAACAAGGAATGTGACATCTCCTAAGAACCAAAAGAAAGCCAGTATGGCTGGAAAACAGAATGAGGGGTCTTATGGTGAGAAAGAGAGGTAGGCAAGGGCCTTTTAGGCCTTGTTTAAGATTTGGTTCTTTATCTAAAATCAGTGAGAATCCATTGAGGAGATTTAAGGTGGAAGGTGACATGTGTAGATCTGCATTTTGGAAGATCACTTTAGCCTGAGGTATTGGATGAATAGTTAGAGGGGATATACAGAGGCCAGTTAAGGGACTGTTACAGTAGTTAAGGTTAGTGGCAATGGTTAGAAATGGATGGAGTCAAAACAATTTAAGAGGTAAAACTGATAAGATTGTTGATGAAGAAACTACAGAGGCACAGCTGGGGATGGCAGAAGAATAAGGGAAAGGAAGCTGTCTAAGATCTCTCCCTGGTTTCTGACCAGCACAACTGGATAGCGTGGAGGTATAATGCGCTGAAATATGAAACACTGGAAATGGGTCAGGTTTGGGGGCAGGGGGCAGGGTAGATGAGAAGATCATAAGACAGACTGATCAAAAAACAGAAAGATACAAGTTATCAATATCAGAAATGAAAGAAGGGCCATCACTACAGACCATAGATATCTTGAAAGCATAATAAGGGAATATATTATAACCAACTTTATGCTAAGAAATTCAACAACATGGAATGTACCAATTCCTGAAGGAAGTACATTATCAAAGGTTACTAGAGAATTAAAAACCTGAATAGCCTAACATCTATTAAATTAATTACATTAATTGTTTTTAAAAAAAATCCAAAACCTCCTGAAGGACTAAATTCTAGGGCCAGACCATTCTACTGGTAAATTCTATTAATCTTTTTTTGGGGGGGAATAAATAATGCTAATCATAACCAAACTCCTTCAGACATTAAAGGAGAAGGGAACATAGCCCAAATTTTTTAAAAGGTTGGCATTACCCTAATACCAGAACCAAAAATGAAATTACAGGAAAAGAAAACTAAAGACCAATAACCCCCAGGAAAAAAAACCAGAAAACTCCTTTATAAAGGAGAATATTGAATCCAAAAATATATATAAAGAATAGTACACTTGACCCAGTGGTGTTTATCCTAGGAATGTAGTATTGGTTTAACATTTGAATATCAGTCAATTAAATTAAGGATATTAACAAAATAAAGCAGAAAAACCATTTGATCAATGTCAGATGCAGATATATTTGACTACATTTAACATTACCTCATGACTGAAACTTTCAACAAACTTTGATAACAAAGAAACATCTTTAACTTGATAAAGGGCATTTGTAAGAAATTTACAATTCCAGTAATACTGTATGGTGAAAGATAGAGCGCTTTTCATTCTCAATCAGAAAACAAGGCAAAGATGTATACTTTGACAACTCCTAGTCAACATTGTTCTGGTCTAAACAAGTACACATAAAGAAAGAAAAATGACATAAAATACCAAGGCTTTGGAAAGAGGAACTAACACCATCTTTATTCAAAGATAGCATACTGTGCCTATAGAAAATACCAAGTAACATACAAAAAAAAAAAAAACCCAAACAAACAAAAAAACACCTACCGAAACTAATGTGAGTTTAGCTACGTCACAGGATATAAGAACAATATACAATATTCAATTGTATTTCTACATGTTGGTGATGAACAGTTGGAAAATGAAATTAAAAATACCTTTTAAAATAGCATCAAAACTATGAACTACTTAGGAATATATAGCAATATATATTCAAGACCTCTACCTTGGGGCGCCTGGGTGGCTCAGTTGTTAAGCGTCTGCCTTCGGCTCAGGTCATGATCCCAGGGTCCTGGGATCGAGCCCCACGTCGGGCTTCCTGCTCAGCGGGAAGCCTGCTTCTCCCTCTCCCACTCCCCCTGCTTATGTTCCCTCCCTTGCTGTGTATCTCTCTGTCAAATAAATAAATAAAATCTAAAAAAAAAAGACCTCTACCTTAAAAACCGTAAAATATTCCCAAGAGACATTAAAGAAAATCTAAATAAAAAAAGAGATGTAACTATATTCATGGATCAAAAACTGATGTTATTGTCAGTTCTCCCCATAGTAATATAAAAAGTAATGCCATCCCAATAAGTTTCCCAGTTGGCTTCTTTAAAAAATAGAACTTGATAATCTGATTTTAAAATTTATCCAGAAAAGCCAGTCTTAGAACAGCCAAAATAATCTTGAAAGGAACAACAAAGTTGGAGAACTTATACTCTCTCCTCTTAAGACTATATAAAAAGTACAAATATCAAGACATTGTGGTTTTGGTATAAGGACAGACATACAGAATAATGAAACAGAAGAAAGTCTAGAAATAAAATCAACAAATATGGTCAGTTGATTTTTTAAATTGTGGTAAGATATATATAATATAAAATTTACTATTTTTGAGTGTACAGTTCAATGGCACTAAGTACATTCCCATTGTTGTGCAACTATCACCATCATCCATCTCCATAATTTTCTCACCTTCCAAACTGTAACTCCATACTCATTTAACACTGACTCCCCATTGTCCTCCTCTCTAGCCCCTAGAAATCACCATTCTACTTCCTGTCTCTATAAATTTGACTACTTCTGGGTCATACAATATTTGTCCTTTTGTGACTGGTTTATTTCACTTAATGTAATGTCTTCAAGATTCATCCATGTTGTAGTGTGTGTCAGAATTTCCTTCCTTTTCAAGATGAATAATAATATTCCATTGTATGTACATAAGACATTTTGTTTATCCATTCATCCATCCATGGACATTTAGGTTGCTTCCACCTTTGGCTATCGTGAATAACGCTGCTGTGAACATGGGTGTACAAATATCTGTTTGAGTCCCTGCTTTCAACTTTTCTGGATATATACCTAGAAGTGAAATTGCTGGGCCATACGGTAATTCTATATTTAATTTTTTGAGAAACGGACATACTGTTTTCCACAGCAGCTGTACTATTTTACTTTCCTACCAGCAGTACACAGGGCTTCAATTTCTCCACATCACTGCCAACACTTGTTATTTGGGGGTTTATTTTTTATCTTTTTTAATAATGGCCATCCTAATGAATATAAAATAAGAGCTCACTGTAGTTTTATGTTCAGTTGATTTTGACAAACATATACTGATAAATTCAGTGACAACAGGATGGTCTTTTTAACAAATGGTGCTGGATATCTACTGAAAAAAATGAAAGTCAAACCTTGCTTTATACCATATGTTAAAAATTAACATAACAGGTAAATTTTAAAACTTCTAGAAAAAAACAGACATAAACCTTCATCACTTTGAAGTAGACAATGAATTCTCAGATAAGACAGCAAAGCCCAAACCATAAATGAAAAAATTGAAACAGTGGACTTAATCAAAATTAAAACTTTTGCTCTCCAAAGCCACTGTTCAGGAACCTATACTGCAAACAAAACACTAGGAGATATAGGTATCTGATATACATATCTATATATGATATATGTATATGTATCTGTGATACATATATCTGACAAAGAACCTGAATCCAGAATATATAAAGACCTTATAACTTATAATTGTAAGACAAACCAATTAAAAAGGGCAAATTATTTGAACAGATGCTTCACAATAGATCTACACATGCCCAATAAGCACAAGAAAGGACGTTCAACATCTTTAGTCATCAGGGAAATGCAAATTTAAATCACAATAAGATACCACTATACACACCAGAATAGCTAAAATTTAAAATATTTACAGTACCAAGTATTGACAAGAATATAAAGCAAGTGGAACTTCATACATTGTTGATGGGTGTATAAAATGGTACAGCTACTTTGGAAAACGTTGGCAGTTTCTTAGTTAAACATAAACTTACCATAAGACCCAGGAATTGCAAGAGAAATATAAATATATGCCTACACAAAGACTTGTACACAAATGTTCATAGCAGCTTATTTATAATTACCACTGAAACAATTCAAATGTCTATAAACAGGTAGATGAATAAACAAATTGTAGTGTATGCATATAATACAATAGTACTCAGCAATAAAAAGGAATGAACTAATGATACACACAATATGGCTGCATCTCAAATTGCTATGCTGAGTGGAAGAAGTCAGACACAAAAGAGTACATGTTGTATGATTGCATTTAAATGAAACAAATCTAATGTATAATGACAAAAAGCAGACCAATTGTTGTCTGGCAAGGGGCATAAGGAAAATTTTTGAAGTGACAGAAATGATTCTATTGGTGCTTATGTGGATGAATGGTTTGTCAATACTCATCAAACCATGCTCTTAAAATAAGTATATTTTGTTTTATGTAAATTATACCTTAATAAAGTTGATTTAAAAATAATACGACTCGGGGCGCCTGGGTGGCTCAGTCGTTAAGCATCTGCCTTCGGCTCAGGTCATGATCCCAGGGTCCTGGGATTGAGCCCTGCATTGGGCTCCCTGCTCCGCGGGAAGCCTGCTTCTCCCTCTCCCACTCCCTCTGCTTGTGTTCCCTCTCTCGCTGTCTCTCTCTCTGTCAAATAAATAAATAAAATCTTTAAAAAAAAATAAAAATAATACGACTCATCTCCATCCTAATGTTCAATATTGATAGATAGGAGAAATATGAAACAGGAAAAAAATAAAGATGTATCAGGAAATTGGATGATTTGGAAATTAGAAACTCAACTCTAAGTTTTCCAAGTAATACAGGGCATATAAGGCCAGACTCCAGAACTAAATTCAAGCTGGTTCAAATTCCAGCCTATGACATTTAGAAGGTGAGTAATTTTGGACCAGTGAAGTAACTTATCTGTGCCATAATTTACTATAAAATGAAGATAATAATAGTATACCTACCTCATACAGTTCTCATAGAGACTAAATGAAATAATATATATGAAGTGCTTAGAACTGTGTCAGGCATATAGTAAATGCTATGTAAATGTTAAATATTATGGTGCAAATAAAAATGACTAACAAATCTACTTCACACGGCTCATATCTGAATGGTTTTTATCTGATGGCTGTTCAGTAGTCTAATAAAAAGTAAATGCAATATGCTCAACAATGAGAACCACCTCCTAGGTGCTATATAAGCAGACTGTCCAAAGATTTCATGGAAAGAAAACTTGGAACAAAATCTGAAGTACTATTATAATCCTGAGGTGAATGGATTAGCATACATCCCCAAGTTTGGACAAATTAAGGAGATGTTAAACATCTCTTACATAGGTCCTAATAAAAAAAGGGATTTTGATTTCTAGAGCTATCAACTGGCCAAACTGAACTGTGAAAAATCTAAATGTACAATAAATAAGAAGCAAAATGAAGAGATTCGCAGAACTAATTATATTAACCATAACATTTTTAAACTAAATATCACACAAAAAAAATCTAAAATAAATCAGAAATATCTGATTAGAAGGTTGCAAAATAAGCACAGAATTTAGTTACCTTATATATCCTGGAACATTCACTGATTTCCTTATTTTTTATGTAATTGTAGCTTCTTTTTACTAGTAGGAGTGATAACAATATAAATTTTTATTGTGATAAAAAATATAAAATTTACCATTTAACCATTTTTCCATTTATTGAAATATAATTGACATACAACATTGTATTAGTTTTAGGTTTTATAACATGATGATTTGATGTATGTATATATTGTGAAATAATTACCACTATTAGTTTAGTTAACATCTATTACTTCACATAGACATTTTGTGTGTTTGACAACTTTCAAGATCTACTCTCTTAGCAACTTTCAAATATGTAATACAGTGTTTTAAACTTTAGTCACCATTTTGTTTACATCCTGGACTTATCTTATAACTGAAAGTTTGTACCTTTTGAATCCTTCACCCATTTCACTTTCCTTCCTTGCTTCTGGCAACCACCAATCTGTTCTCTGTATCTGTGCATTCTGGCTTTTTAGATTCCACATATAAATGAGAATCATACAGTATTTATCTTTTACTGTCTGTCTTATTTCACTCAGCATCAGTGCCCTCAAGGTCCATCCATGTTGTCTCAAATGGCAGGATTTTCTTCTTTTTTATGGCTAAATAATAGTTCAGCATGTGTGTCTTTGTGTGTGTGTGTGTGTGTGTGTGTGTATTACAATATCTTTATCCATTCGGCCTTTGATGGATGCTTAGGTTGTTTCCATATCTTAACTATTGTAAATAATGCTGCAGTGAACTTGGTGGCTGCAGATATCTTTTTGAGATAATGACTTTTTTTTCCCTTCAGATAGATACCAAAATGTGGAATTGCTGAATCGTATGATAATTCTACTTTAATTTTTTGAGGAACCTCCATACTGTTTTCCATAATGGCTGCACCAATTTACATTCCCACCCAATGCACAAGGGTTCTCTTTTCTCCACATTCTAGCCAATGCTTATCTCTTGTCTTCATGATGATAGCCATTCTGACAGGTGTGAGGTGCTATCTCATTGTGGTTTTGATTTATATTTCACTGATGATTAGTGATATTGGACACCTTTTTATGTATGTGCTGGCCATTTGTATATCTTCTTTGGAAAAATGTCTATTTAGTTCCTCTGCTCATTTTTTAATCCCTTTTTTCGTTGTTACTGAGTTGTATATCAGTTTCTTCCACGATCATGTGATATGTGACTTTTTCTCTTATTTTAGTATTTGAAATAAAAATATGCTGAAGATGTTCTATTAAAAGGCATATTTTTTTGCCAAGTGACATCCTATGTCTTGGGAATTCTAATTTCTACTTTTGTTGCTATATTTCTTTTTGAGCTTCAATAATAGTATTTATGACCTGACAAAGTAGATATACTAACATTTTCCTTCTTTCCTAGAAAAGCATGAGGAAAAGCAAAATACTCATTGATTGATCCAGATTCAAAATCTTCCATGTTCATCAGGTATGTACAGTATTGTAATTTTCTAAACTATAAAATTTTGGCTTCTCAGCAGTCGAAATTATCTCTTGCGTTTTTTTTCATATGACATATTTGTTATGCTAGCTCTACAGAATATTAGGTATATGGACTCTTTAATCAAAATGGATAAGCCCCTCCCCATTTAAAAAGCTTATGTAGTTGAATATTGAAGTGGAAAATATGCTTTGTACCCAAATGAGAATCTTGCTATTAGATTTGGCTGCCTTTTTCTTATTAAAAGAGCGGTTATATTTTTAAAACCTGCTTTGATAGAGAACAGAAAGAGAGCTCCATTATCAAAAACAAAGACTTGTTAAAGGTAGTATTGAAAATAAATAATTGCTTTTGTTCATGAATGGCTAAATCTATTTTGCGGTTTAAAGAGCTAAGAACAGACTGCTTCCCTTAGATTGTTAGCAAAGAAATGTTTTCATCAATTAACATTCTTTGCTAAGAACAGTTTTTTCCAGTGCTATTTCTCAAATGGAGCATTACATAAATAGAGCTGCCCAAAGAACAATTCTTGGGCTTTTTTCTTTAATGTTTTAGAATATAATAATCATGGCATGCCAGTTCAAAATGCTGGCAGAAAAAAACAACAACAAAAACATGTTTCAAACAGATAATTTACTCGGAGGAAAAAGTTGCCATTAGGTAGCCATTCCTGCAAATTAAATAAAAGGTACATCACCTACAAATTGTGCCAGTCTTCCTCTTCATTGTGCTTTTGCCCAACATTCACATCTCAGTAGGATGAAAAGTAAAGGGCAAGACGTAGGAAATACAGAGTATCGTCACAAAAGGACCCCATCTGTATGAACACACCATCCAGTTCCCCCAGAGCTATTCCCTTGCCTCAGCTTTATCTTGTCCTCTTCTAGGAAAAGAAGTGCTGAAGTGATTACCACTTTATGAGGGTCCATTGAGTGGATGCGATACTCATGAATGTTTAGGGGTGCCTGGGTGGCTCAGTCGTTAGGCGTCTGCCTTCGGCTCAGGTCATGATCCCAGGGTCCTGGGATTGAGCCCTGCATCGGGCTCCCTGCTCAGTGGGAAGCCTGCTTCTCTCTCTCCCACTCCCCACCGCCCCCGCTTGTGTTCCCTCTCTTGCTGTGTCTCTCTCTGTCAAATAAATAAATAAAATCTTAAAAAAAAATTAATCGTGAACGTTTATTGAGCAAGTTCTCACAAGACAGGCACTATTCTAAAAGCTTTACCTATTTTGATTAAGACTCACAGTGATATTTTGGTAACACTGTTGTTCCTATTTTGCAGAATAGGAAACTGAGGTAAAGATCATACAACTAGTGGATGGTAGAGACCAGATACATACCCAGGCTGGAGAGCCCATGCTCTCTATTCTCCTCTCTATTCTCCCTGTCAGCGAAGGGAGACAACTCATAGGCAGTGTTCCTCAACATGCAGAGAAGTGGACCTCTGTCATGCTTTTCTTTAGTAGAGAGCTGCTCCCTAAGGGGAAGGGGAAGGTCCTAGAGGGAGAGAAAAGAAGGCAAGATACAAGTGAGAGTTAAGGGGAGAGACAGATATTGAACCAAGAAAAAGAAAGCAGTGTATTTAAAGGCAGTTTATGAGAACATGAGAACAAAGAGGGTGGTGGAAATAGACTTAAGCGCTACAGCAAAGTGATAAACATCTGTGGTAAATTTCCTTCAAGAAAATAAAGAAAACAAAGCCAAGGTTTAGAATGAGATCATGCAGCATTTCCTTTTATACACAAATTAACCTAAGCCCAGAAAAGATTTGAGTGTGACTGATATATTTTACAGATCAGTAAACACAGGACCAGAGAGATTAAATGACTTGTCTAAGACATGAAGAAGCAGGTAGCATAGGCAAGGCTAGAACCCAACCAGATCTCCTGACTTGGAGCTCAATGCTCTTCCACCAACTATATTAAACATACTTTGTCAGCTTTTAAAACACAGAAGTGGTAGTCAATAGGTTTTGACTCAATTTCAGGACCATAAAAAATAATTACAGAGCATACATGTTGAAGATTAAACACAAAATACCTTAAACTATCATCTTCTCAATAGGTAAAAAGTATTGTAGGAGAGTAGTGTAGATAAAGTAGTCATTTATAAATGCAAAGAAGAGAGTTCTTGGCATAAATGCATATTTTTTAACCTCTAATGTTTTATCCCTATACAAATTTTTAAATTGAAATTATTTTAGCTTTGAAAAATTTAGTCACACATGTATATATGGCAAAGAGTGAAATGTCTAAATCACATTAATTTCTTCTTTACTAGAGAGATTAAAAAGGTTGGATGAAAAAGGAATCTTAGGTGAGAGTTATACAGCCAGTTTTAATGCTGGTTTGTAATCTCTAATTCTCTTTCCAGCTCGAAAACTCTATAATCTTAGAAAACCAATAACTGAAATAAACATTAGATGAAAATATTATAATTTAGGTATATTTGACCCAATGAGATTATAATACACCACCTAACCTAAGTCTATGAGAAAATTATTTATAGTGGCTTCAAAAAGGGGATATTAATAAGTTAATAAAATGCTGCTGGTTGTTATCTATGGCATTTTAGACTATGATAATTGATTAAATTTTTTTTTTACCTACTGAGAAATAGAAGGAAGAAAGCAAAAAGGAAAGTTGAAGTAAAGTAGAAATGAGGAGACCTTTTCATATATAATCTCTTAGATATCAAAGACCCTTGTATTTATGTTCAGATATAGGTACAGTAGTATATACTCACACTAAAAGTCTAGAAGTTTACGTATTTCACATTTTTAAAGTTAAAAGTTAATGAGTAGTGTTTGTGAGAAAGGAGAAGTATATTATGCCTCATTTTCATTAATGTGGGGGCAGTAGTGGAAAAATAAATGAGTTTTCCAAAGCCAAAAGGTAAATCATTGAAAGCCTAGAGTTTTGAAATCAGGTTTTCTATTGTCCATAGAAATGAATTAATTCTGTGTGGGTGGAATTTTTTTCTTATCTCAAATTCTCTACTTTATGTCAATTTCCCTGGCCTTCTCTCTACTGTATTTTTGTTATTTATGTCTCACTTTCACATCATTTGGCTGTGTCAAAAGAAGAATAATCTTCTCAATACCACTTGAGACTTCACTGATCTTTCTCAAGATGGATAACAGTTATGATTAGTGACTCTAATAATGTTAGAAATTCAAATGTGATTTGTTAGAGGTAAATGATCTAACTGATCTTCAAGACAAAGAAAACACCAAAAAATTAGAATGTAATTTTCCAAAGACTTATTTCTACCACCTGGGGTAGAAAGAAGAGGAAAAACTAAAAAACCCACAGAAACAAACCAAACAAGAGGGAAAGAATGTACATTTTATCTAAAGATGTTCTATTAAAAATGAGGTCTCCAAACATTCTCAATCATATACCTCTATTACTAAACAAATTATTTAAATATAATATCATACTAACATTATATAAATTATAAAACACAAATATAGGACAATCCATCAGTATGAAAGAAGATGTATTGAAATATATAATATTGGTAATTTTTTAAAAAGATTTATTTATTTGAGGGAGGGGCAGAAGGAGAGGGAATCCCAAGCAGACTCCTCGCTGCACAGAGCCTAACTCGGGGCTTGATCTCATGACTCTGAGATCATGACCCCCACTGAAATCAAGAGGCGGATGCTCAACCAGCTGGGCCACCCAGGTGCCCCTATAGTATTGATAATTTAAATAAATTTTAGTGAGAGTTTTGTGATAGAAAATGTTGCATGACCTTGGAAATCATGGTTTAATACCTGGTCATAGAAGGATTCAAGTTTAAAATCAGTTTATTCCGATACTTGGCTATAAGGGCTATAAAAGCTAAAATAAATACCACAAAAAGACATGGAAGAAATACAAAATTGGCTTCATGTACTCAATTATGACACTCAAATTTCAACTCCAACCAATAGTTACACTAAGGTTGTGATTTAGGCTTTTTCTTTAACAAATTTCTGACTTCCCTATCAATCAGTTTTCCCTGCAAGTTTTTTTTCTTTAATGTTTAACAATGGCATCTCAATCCACTGAAATGCTACTTGGAAGATTTTCAATCATGTTAGAAAATTGTTTCCAAATTTACTAAGTTTTCATAAATGAGAGTTTTAACATGATGTGCTTATGTCATTTTTTAAAAGTTTTTGTTTGTAATAGCTTTATTGAGACATAATTTATATTCCATGAAAATATATCCATTATAAGCATACAATGTGATTACTTTTAATGAATGTATAATTGTGCAATTGTCACCACCATTTAGTTCTGGAATATTTCCATCACCTGAAAATGTTCTGTCATAGCCACTTGCATCCAATCTTCCCAGCCTAGCTCAAGGTCATCACTAATTTGCTTTTTGTCTCTATATTTTTTTCTTTTTTGGAAGTGTCATACAAATGGTATGATATAACATGTGGCTTTGGGGTGCCTGGGTGGCTCAATTAATTAAGCGTCCCACTCTTGGTTTTGGCTCAGGTCATGATCTCATGGTCATGAGATCGAGCCCCTCATCAAGCTGGCTACTCAGCATGGGGGGTCTGCTTGAGATTCTTTCGCCTCTTCCCACTCCCTCCTCCTCAACTCAAGCTCTTCCCTCTCCCTCCTCCTCAACTCAAGCTCTTCCCTCTCCCTCCTCCCTCCACTCAAGCTCTGTCTCCAAAATAAGTAAATAAATAAATAAATAAAATCTTAAAAAAAAAGTGGCCTTTTCTGACTTTTTTCCTTTTGGCATAATATATTGCAGGTTTATTCATGTTGTAGCCAGTGTCGATAGTTCATTATTTTTATTGTTGAATAGTATTCCACTGTGCCACATCTAATCATTAGTTGATAGCCATTTTGATTATTTTGTTTTTTTCCAACTATGAATATACTGATATTATTGATGTAAACATCTTTGTGTGGACATGTGTTTTTATTTCTTGAATAGACATCTAGAAGTAGAATTGCTGTGTCATATGGTAAATTTGTATTTATATTTTAAAGAAACTGTCAAATGGTTTTCCAGAGTGGGTATACCAATCAGCAATTTATGATAGCTCCAGTTTTCCACAACCTTGTCATCACTTGGTATTATTAATCTTTTGCCTTATACCCATTTTAGTGGTCGTATAGTTGTATTATGGTTTTAATGTCCATCTCCTTTATGATTAATCATGTTGAATATCTTCTCCTGTGATGATTAACCATTTTTATAACATTTTGGTAAAATGTCTATCCAAATATTTTGTACATTTTTAAATTGAGTTGCTTGCCTTACTTTAGATGTTTAGAAATTCAATATATATCCTAGATATAAGTCCTTTATCAGATTATGATTAGAAAATATTCTTTCCCCAGGCACCTGGCTGGCTCAGTTGGAAGATATGTGACTCCTGTTTTCAGGGTCAAGAGTTTGAGGCCCACATTGGGCACAGAGATTACTAAAAATAAATAAGTAAACTTAAAAAAAAAAGAAAATATTCTTTCCCAGTCTATGGGTTATCTTCTCATTTTCTTACTAATGTGTTTTGAAAGACAAAATTTTTATTTAAAAAAACTTTTATTTTTATTAAGTCCAATTTCTCAATTTCTTCTTTTATGGATCATGATGTAGTATCATATTCAAGATATCTTTGCCTAAAGCAAAGTCACAGAAATCTTGTACTATGTTTTCTTCCAGAAGTCTTATAATTTTTTTTAAGATTTTATTTTTAAATAATCTCTACACCCAACATGGGGCTTGAACCCATGACTCAGAGATCAAGAGTCGCAGCCCTTCCAACTGAGCCAGCCAGATGCCCCAGAAGTCTTATACTTTTAGTTCTTAGGTCTATGATGCAAACTGAGTTAATTTTTCAGTGTATTGTAAGGTAAGAATATAAGTTCATTATTTTGCATATGGATATCCAATGCATTTCTTGAAGAGACACCCCTTTCCCCACTGAACTACCTTGGCATCATTGTTGGAAATCAATTGACCATAAATGTAATGACTTATTTCTCTACCCTCTATTGTATTTCATTGATCTACATAGCTATCATTATGCCAATACTATATTCTATTACTGTAACTTTTTAATAAATTTTGAAATTGGATATTGCAATTCTTCCTATTCTGTTGAGGTTTCTTTGTTATTCTTGTTTCTATGTATGTGCATTTTTAAAGGATTTTATTTGTTTATTTGACAGAGAGAGAGCACAAGCAGGGGGAGCAGCAGAGGGAGAGGAAGAAGCAGACTACCTGCTAAGTAGGGAGCCCGATGTGGAGCTGGATCCCAGGACCCCAGGATCATGACCTGAGCAGAAGGCAGACACTTAACCCACTGAGAGCCACCCAGGTACCCCTGTATGTGCATTTTAAGACTGGCTTATCAATTTCTACATAGAGTGTTTGCTGGGATTTTGATAGGGATCACGTTGAATCTATGTCAGAGATCTTATACATTTATAAAATATATTCCCAAGTATCATATTCTTTTTCATGTTATTATGAATGGAATTGTTTTCTCAAGTTTATTTTCAAATTGTTAATTCCTAGTATATAAAAACACAACTGATTTTTATGTACTGATCTTATATCTTGTAATCTTGTTAAATTCATTTATTACTTCTAGTGTTAGTTTTGTTGTATATTTAGAATTTTCTATGTATACGATCATGCCACCTGTAAATAAAGATAGCTTTAAACTCCCCTTTCCAACTTATATGCCTTTAATTTATTTTTCTTTCCTTATTACAATGGCTAAAGTCTTCAGAACAATGTTGCATAAAAGAGGTAAAAGTAGATATCATTTTATTCTCAATCTTAAGGGAAAATATTCAGTCTTTTACCGCAAATGTGATGACAGCTACAGGTTTTTCATAGATGCACTCTATCACATCAAGGAAGTGCCCTTCCTATTGCTAGTTTCTTGGACATTTGTATCATGAACGGGTGCTGTATCTTGTCAATTGACTTTTCTTCATCTATTTTCATCATTTTGTCCTTATTTTTAAAAGCTATTAAAGGACAGAAAAATATGGCATTTCTTGACTTGTGGTTCTTGACAAGATAATGTACTAGCAGGTGCTGTTAACTTATCCCCCCAGTCCAACATGAGATGCACAGAAGTTGTAACCAGCTGTGTGGAAGCCCTATGATGAGAATGAACTGACCAGGTGTGTAAAGGAAATAGGGGTCCAGGAATGTGAAGGGCCAGGTGCCATGGATGGAGGATAGGATATAAGGAGAGCTCTTTTTTTTTCTTTAAATTTTTTATTGTTATGTTAATCACCATACATTACATCATTAGTCTTTGATGTAGTGTTCCATGATTCATTGTTTGTGCATAACACCCAGTGCTCCACGCAGAACGTGCCCTCTTTAATACCCATCACCAGGCTAACCCATCCCCCCACCCCCCTCCTCTCTAGAACCCTCAGTTTTTTTCTCAGAGTCCATAGTCTCTCACGGTTCGTCTCATAAGGAGAGCTCTTATACGTGATTTATGTTCTCGCCCCTACTGTTCTAATCAGTTTATTGCCACCTTTATGAAGCAGACAGATAGTTCTGGAGTTAAGAAACTAATGAAGTCATATTTTCACAAAATTTATTTAAGGAAAATAACTTCAATTCTAGTACTTTATTCAACAGTTTGGTGTGGTGATCATTTGATGTCCCAGGGTTGGCACTGAGTCTAGAGCTACTTTACAAATGGAAATTGTTGACTTGCCAAGTACCTGCATCTGTCTGACAGCCTTCTTTTGCTTTAGGCTTCACTCTAAGCTGGCAACTATATGGATTCCATCAGTAACTAGTATACTGCTAACATAGATCATTTATGAGGGCTGTCACCTTAATTTTTGACAGATCATTTTTGCTTGATATGTAATTCTTTATCCATAGATTTTTTTTCTTTCAGCACTTCAAATGTGTTCTTCCATTGTTCTCTGGCTTCTTTTGTTTCTGATGAGAAGTCAGCTATTAATTTTACTGTGGTTTCCTTGTACATAATGAGTCGTTACTCTCTTGTTGCTTCAAAATTTTCTTGTCTTGGTCTTCTAGCAATCTGATATATCTAGTTTTGACTCTTATGTTTATTCTACTCAGGATTTACTGGGTTTCATTGACCTGTAGATTAAATTTTTCATATAATTGGGAAGTTTTAGGTTGCTGCTTCTTCAAATATTTTTTATATACCCTTCTATCTCTCCTTTCTTTCGTGTACTCCCGGCTATCCCACAGTTTCTGAGGCTCTGTTCACTTTTCTTCAAACTTCTTTTTCTTTCTGTTCCTCAGAGTGGGTAGTTTCCATTTCTTTTTTATATTTTCTTTTTTTTTTATTGAGAGTCCCTATTTGTTGAGTCATTTTACCTTTAAGTTTTTTGTTTTTTGTTTTTTTTTAAGATTTTATTTATTTCACAGAAAGAGACACAGCCAGAGAGGGAACACAAGCAGGGGGAGTGGGAGAGGGAGAAGCAGGTTTCCCACGGAGCAGGGAGCCTGATGCAGGGCTCGATCCCAGGACCACGGGATCATGACCTGAGCCGTAGGTAGCTGCTTAACCATCTGAGCCACCCAGGCGCCCCTACCTTTAAGTTTTTAAATGTATTTACAGTAGCTGGTTTGGATCAGTTGTACAACCCAACAAGTAGGCCCACTCAGCACATCCACTGGTTACCTCTTTTTCTGAATTTGGGTTGTGCTTTCCGGTTTTGTTTTGTTTTGCATGTCTCAAAATTTTTTGTTGAAAACTGGATTATTTTGGTTAAAATATTATAGCAATATTGTATCAAGTCTGGTTTTCCTCCTGAAAGGTTTTCTTTAAATTGCTGGAAATCAGACTTCAGAGTCTGTTTCCCCTGAGCTGTGTGGTCACCGATATCTCTGGTAAATTTTCCTATCTTATTTTCATGTTTTAGCCCAGTTTCTAAAAAATTACTGTACATACATAAAATAAATATAAATTCTAATTTTTTCTTCCTACGTCAGTAGCATGGCAAATGGTTCTGCCTTGAAAAAGCAATCCTATTGCTCATCTTCTCAAAGTTCTTCTCTTGCTCCCAATTTCACAGGAGGAGAATTGAGTTGAAGAATATAGGCTTTGAGGCTGGGGAGTGGGGAGGAATAGACACAACACTAAATAAAGCTCTTTTCCCCAACAGAGACTGGCAATATTTGGAACTAGGCAGGTCATTTTTTATAGTTTGTTTGTTAGACAGTTTTAGACTGTTACTCTTCGTAGTGCGATAAGATGGTCATAATATAGGTTCTGTTTTGTTGTCAAATATTTGCATAATATTGTCATGAAATCTTTTTATTGTAAGAAACAGAGACTCACTAAAGGCAAAGCAGGAAAAGAATGTATTAGGGGTGACTATAAGAAACAGCTCATGGAATACTAAAAAATGAAGTGTATTCTGGCTTCGTGGAGAGAATAGGAGCCCAGAAAACATCAGGGCCAAGGCAGCCGCTCTCTCTGGCTCACTTGTTCTCTCAATTCCAAATTTTCAGGAGATGAATCTGATTGGCACTGTTATAGGTTATGGCCAATGGTCTGCAATGGAGTGGTTACATTTGAATCAGGTCTCCCCTGGCTGATACCATGGCCAGATGCTAGGTCATGAAGCTTGCAGGGCTGCATACTTCAACAGACAAATGTGTCTATTACACTTACCAGGTGTTTGGTGCCTTTATGATTTTATAAAGTTGTTACATTCTCATGACTCCACTGTGTTCCAAAAAACAGAGCAACCTGGATACTTCGGATGAAAAAAATGTAGGTAACCCTTATTAATCTGCTTGACAAAGCTGAGTTTCAACTGCTTTTCCCAATACACAGAATTTTAGCTCTGAATATGATAACTTCATCCCAAAGCACATGCAGTCAGTCCTTCTCACACTGGTCCCCCCTCACAGAGGGGCAGAGACAGGTCCTCTTAGAGATAAGATCTAAGGCTTTTCTCTCTTGGGGGGCTACATGGCAGAAACCTCTCCTCTGCTGTGCCACATGTTATCTCACTTCTCTACATTGAACCTCTAGTCCCAACTTTTTATAAGTACCTCCCAACATTACTGATTCTACGTTTTCTTTGTTGGAAGTCAAATTCTTCCAAGGACTAAAATAAGGATTAATGGATGTTGGCTTTGTGGGAGACACTTTAGTAGTCCAAAGCACTATGGAGGATACAGTCATGACTATTACATGTATCCTATCTTCTAGGAGAGAAGGCTCACACACAAGTAACTACACCATGGGGTAAAGAGTGCCACAATAAAACACTAAGGCAGAAATCACCCTCTCTAGAGGTGTGGGTAAGGTGGGGAAATCTTTGGGAAATGCTTTAGAGGTAACTATTGGGTTGGGCCTCTAAGGGCAGGGGAGGATTTGCATATTCAGAGAATGGTCTGGAGGTGGGACACACTCAATCCTGAAAGCCTGAGCCGAACTATTATTAAGCTTTAGCAGCCATTCTCAGGACCAGTTTATTCCACTGTTCTCTTTCCCTCATTTGCCACCTGCCTCTGTTTTAACATTCCTTTTCACGGCAAACAAAAAAAGCGACTATTAATTAGTGTGATTTTTGGAATTTTTATATTTATTGCTCCCACCTTCTCCCTAGGCTTCCAATAATGAGAAAGGAGGCAGTGTTTATGCTCTCCCCCTTTTCCTTGCTGCCTCTGCTATTATTTTTCAGGAATACTAATCATTATGAGCTAATATGAAAATAATAAACATTCAAGAGTCACAAAGTTTTCATAATCATGAAAGGTTCTGATTGACTTCTTTCTGAGATGGTAACTGAAAAAAATCCCCTTGATTTCTGCAGTTTACTTTTTTTCTTGAAGGTGGTGCTCACCAAACATTCTCAGTCTTTTGAACTTTGCCCTAGATCCCACAGTCAGGCTCAGTAGAGCTCTCTCTTCCCACACTATTTCCCAGCAGTTAGACCCCACCTACCTAGGTGGTTTGGCTAGCAGGTTAAATGCTCCCTCTTCTCAAGTTGTTCATTTGCATTTATATGTAACCTCAGAGTGGGAGACAATGGTTTCTACCCTTCACTGGAAATCTGGAATTAAGGCATTGCAATTTGCAAGTAAAAGGCCCTTTTGTAAGAGAGAACTTTACTGGCAAAATGAGTTAGGATTTTGAGGAGAAAGTGCACACCCTTCAGAATCTTTTCAGTTGTATTCAAGGGCCAGGATACTGAAGGTTAAAAAAAATAAAAGCCTTAAGAAATTCCCTTCAGACAGTTTTTTGGTGAGAAGAAAAGCCGATAGATGGAGAGGGAGGTGGGCTGGAAGAAGGGCGGTTTCACAAAGGGTCAGATATATGCAAGGTATAGGGAAAAAAATTTTTGGATGAGAAAATAACATGATCTAAGAGAGACATTATAATCAATAAAGGATACTCCTTGGGGAGGTAAGATGGTCCATGTTTAGGAGTAGAAATAGGAGTATGAGTTTAGAACAGAAGAGTGGCACCCCTCCTCAGTCAGGATTGAAGTAAGTGATTCCGTGTAAAAATTGAGACTGGGGTAGGAGTGTTAAAGAGAGAAACCTCATGATGGATCCTCAGTTAAGTATGAGGCAAGATCATTTACAGAACTGGAAGAAGACAAAGTACAGTGGGGGCTTGAGGAGAGCAGAAATAGGACAGGTTTGGGAGAAGTGCCCTGGATAATGTCCCTGGTTAAGTGTCCTGTTTAATCACCCTCTTGATGAGGAAAGGAATTTAGAGAATCAGTGAAGACCCAGCCAAGTCCGGATAGCATAGACTTTCACTGGAACAAAGTGATTTCTTAGCCTTATCCAGCAATGCTTGGTAGTACAGGAGCAAGCTCAAAAGAAATCTTTCAACTGTGTATAAGAATTACAAAAAATAATAAGTATAATAATAATGTCAATTAGCAACATTTTAGGGGACTTTACTCAGATTTTAGTGACATTTTAATCATTACAAACATGGAATACACAATATCATAATACTCATCATGCGTGATCTGAGAAAAATACAAAAAGAAAAGATTATTGGAGTCAAAAAAATTAATTCTTGTTTTCTTTCTATGCTAACCTAAGGCAAGAAAAAAGGAAATATCAATGTAATTCTTTCCATTAGATACATCTTCTATTCATTCAGTATTATTAGATATTTTTTAAAACCAAATCACTGTTATCTTCTTAGTACATTAAAAATGAGTCATAAAATTTGCATTTTACTTTTTTTATTCTCCAAAAACAAACACACACACACACACAAAAGCCAGAAATGAAAAACATGATGAGCAAACTTCCGTGATGGCAAGGCATGAGACAAGCACACACCTATGGTCCCTGCTGATTCCTTCCCAATTCTGGAAATATTTAGGGGGAACACTCACATGTTCAATTGTTTCGTTCCACAGTTCAACCCTGCATAGGATTACCAACTAAGTTTAAATTTTACTACAAATTGTAAGAGATGTTTTTCCAATCAAGGTACCATATTAACAAGTCTTATCTATTTTTGTAATTTTCAATTATAGTAAGATAAAAACTAATAGCAAAGCATATTATTCAACTTAAAATTCTGGACAGTAGACATATGTAGCTTGCACACACATTCATCTGTTTCTCTCAATAAATATTTGTAATTTCCAAAATCCTATCAGCTTTTTCACAAAATATGGTCCCTCCAACTTGAAGGGTGGTAACATAAACATTGTCTTCTCACATCTTACTAACATGGTAAAATCACCAAAAGAAGAAACCTAAGAATATCAGTGACTACATGATAGAGCAATATAATGCTTAAAAGCCTAATATTTTCAGGAAGACCCACTTGAATAAGCCAGTATCTAAATATGAAAGTTATTTACAAAACAATTGTTATTGACAAACTAGCGCAAGGTGACTAAAGGAAAGCAAAGAACTTGTTATTAAAACTCAAGATTTTTCTGTGTACATGTCTCAGTTCATTTCTTTATCAAATTTGAGGTAAACTGGAAAATACCCAGAAAACAACATCTGTCAACTGTAATCTATTCCCTTTACTCTCTGAGATCATCAGAAGGCATGAAGAACTGACTTTGTCACCTGTCTTTCCCCACTCTGTAAACTCTTAGGGGAAAGAGCATGCACCTGCCAAACTCACAGTGCAGAATGTACACACAGGTGGGTCTTTAATAAATATCCTCCAATGGCGAGATTAGAGGTTTGCTTGGAGTAGCAGGGAATACATTCTCTTATGTGATGACGCAATGACATCCGACATAATATACGTCAGCCTGTTTCCTTACCAAAATATCATTCAAAGGAAATATTCTTTGAGTCTCCTTTACGTAGGACTGTAAGTAGTTAGACCCAACATTTTGAGGCAAGATCCGCCCCAGGGAAAGGGGAGTGGCTGGTCGAAAACAAGTAGAATTCAGGTGGATCAGTGACGTCAGGAAACAGCGAATTAAGGGATGGGGTGCAAACTCACCTGGAGTAGCAGAAGCTGCACACATGTCAAAGGTCAAAGGGCAAAGTCTCAGGGGCTCCCAGACGCAGGAAAAGCGAAATGCCCTCTCCTAGGCTCTCATGGATTCGAGGTGAGGTGAGGGACAAACCCTACCATGCACAGCTGGGGTTGACAGGAAGCCAAAGCACAAGCTGCCTCAGGTTTCAGAGCCAGCACTCGGGAATCCCCCTGTACCTCTTCCCTACACCCCCTCCCGTTCCCAAAGCCTGAGACACCTTCAGCCTCACTCCCCACCTTCTTCAGGCCCTCTCGCTCTTAACAGCATCGGTCTCTATGGCGACCTGAAACCGCAGTTCGCATTGGCCGGTTCAATATGAGGGCCGGGCCAATGGGGAGGGCCAGCCTTCTCCTTCCGACCAATGGGTTGGCGGGGAGCAGGTCCGGAGACGGCGGCGTGCTGACGTTCCCGGGAGCCCGGAGCTGGCTGGGCAGGCGGGCAGGCGGCTGGGCGGGCGGCGGCGGCGGCCTCTGGGCAGTAGAGGGGGCTCCGGGGCTGAGTCCGTGTCGACGCTGGCCGCGGAGGCGGCACCATGGGCACCGGGTAGAGGGGCAAGTTGGCCACCGCCGCCGCCGGGGGTGGTGGGAGAGCCGCTTCGGGGGAGGGGGCGGGTGGGGGAGGGAGGGGCGGGCAGCCGCTTGGCCGCGGCACTTTTTTTAATTTTTTGGGGGTGCCGCAGCGGCGACCCCTCGGCGCAGATGTCCCTGATCCCCCGAGTGACGACCGGCGCAGCCTAACCTGGAAAGTAAGTGTGCGAGCTCGCGGGAGGGCGCGAAGACTCCTGCTCCCGAGACCTCCCGCCCTCGCCCCCTCGTGCCCGAGCCCGGACCTGCCCGTAAGGGGCGCGTGGGGGACGGGCGCCTCCCTCCCGTTACTCCGTCCCTACCGCCTCGCGGCCGCCTCGGCTTTCCTGCCCCGCCTCGTGTTCCTGCCCGCACTCGCCTGCCTGCTCCCCTCCCCCCGGCAGGAGCACAAGTTTCACCCTCCATTTGCTTTTCCCGGTTATTACTCTCCCCGGGTCTTCCCTGCACGCCGCGCAGGACCCTCCCCACGTTGGCTTTTTCGGATCCAGAGCCCCCAGCCTCGAACTTCAGCGCCACGCCGGGCCCTCCCGGACGTCTGCCCCGAGGCTCCCCCGCTCCCGTCCGCCTGGCACGCCGCCCCGCGCCCCCAACACCGTGGGGCTCCCGCCGTCCCCAGCCCTCGGGGCGGTCTGTCCGTCCCTCCAGCTCCAGATCCTGCATCCTGGCCCCTTTCCTTCTTCCCACGCCCCTGTTGCATGCGACCGCCTCGCATTTGCCCCCGGAGTCCGGCGCTCCTGCGGGTCCTGCCCACCCCTCTCTGGCCAGTGCGCCCCTCGCTTCTTCGCGGCGTATCCTCACGCTCCACCCCTCCCGGTTCCCCAGCCCGGAGCTTCCCTGGCTGCCCTCCTGCGCCGTGGCTTCCCCCTCACCCCGCCAGGAGTTGAAGCGGAGCTGCGGCACCCCCCACCCCAGGCGGTTCTGGTGTCCCTGCCCACCGCTGGGGCTGCCTGGCCCTCTCCCCGTTTCCCCCTACCCGGGAAGCGAGGGGTTGAGCGGCGGGGCCGGGATTTGGTTGCGTGTGGCTGAGTGCGACAAACAGCGAGCGCGGGCAGTTGAGGCGTCGCGGCGGCGGTGGCCGCTCGGGGCGCAGCAAATAGGCAGGTGTGTGTGTCCGGGGTGGGGGGGGGGGGGAAGCGCGCCGCGGGCTCCTCGGCTGGCGACAGATTGTGCAGGAATGCGAGGAATGCACCAGGGGCATAGTCCACACGGCCCGCCGCGGCTGCACTAGCGCCTTCCCGGCCCAGCTCTCGCCGCGCAGCCAGAGGTCACCGGAGCATCTTCAGAGCTGGTGAGCCTAGCTCTACTCCTCTTCTCCCCTTGCCTCTCTCCATGCGGCAGAAAGGGCGGCGGAGGGGAAGCGCGGCAGTTCTGTTGGGCTTTAGCTAGCCTCTAGCCTTGGTTTTGCTGCATTGGTCTCCAGGACCGTGAATTTGAGGCGGATGGTGGTGTAGCCAAGGTTACTGATCATTGCACAAGGTTCTTGGCAAGTTTGGTTTGCAAGATTTGAATAGTGCCTGGTTTTTACGAGGGTTTTCTGAAAACCTGCAGGAAAGGTGCCCAAGGTTCTTAGAGTAATGAGCTTGCAGCCAACGCATTTTAGCTCTATCAAAAATGTCTGTTAATGCTCACGGATAGGGATGGTACAGCAGGAGAGAACTTGAATGCATCACTTTGCTGTCATAAGAATTGTAATTTTTTTCTCGTCATGCTGGGTTGTGTTTAGACCTCTTATAATACATAATGAATAGAAACAGAGAAGCAGTGTTTGGTCAGCGATGGGACAGATAGAACTGTCTGGTACAGTTAAATTCGGGGCGTGTCAGTTACCATTGGAAGTAACACGGGGACAACACAATCATGTATATTTCAAGATGCAATTTATTAGTTGAGGTCGCAGTTCTTTTTGTTACTGAGTTTGACTGAAAAAAAATAAATACAGCCCTCCAACTTTTAAAGAATGGTAATTATGTATAAATTCAGTAATGATTCATATACATTTTTGGTCAAATTTTATTTTCTTTAAGGCAGAAAAGCAAATTTTTGACAGACGGTGCTTTTCTAGAATGGGGCTGTTTATTTTAAAAGGGGAAGTAGAAGACTGCTTCTCTTTTTGAATGTAGTATATTGCTATAGAAGTATCTTCTGGTGCCTGTGAAGCAGTTATGGAAATGGTAACATGAAAATGAGAACAATTGATGTCCAAAATAAGGTTTCTGGATGTTGAAAAGCATACTATTTGTGCCTTTGTTTGACACGGTTTGTTTTGGAGGTTGAGTTTACTATAAACCTCTCCACACTTGGTTATTTTTGTATCAGATTCAGGAAAATAATAAGTTAATTGTCTCAGCTGTCTTCCAATGCCTACTTTGTGTGGATCAAATGTATTGAAAAGTATAAGATGATACCTTTTAGTTAAAGACTGAACAGAAAGGAAAAATAGAAGAAAAAAAACAAAAAAAAACTTTGCACTGGGAAAGGTTGTGTGTCTTTTGCCTGCTACATTGTTTTTCAGGTATATCCTTAATCTTTAGATCTTCTAATTTAGAGAGTTAGTAACACTGTATAGGATATTGCCAGGTGTTTATAGATGCCAACAGGAAACTTGTTATGTAACATCACATTACAGCAGAGTTTAGCACCTGCTTATTTGATTTGATGTGAAAAGCACGTTGTTTCTCTGCTACATTAGAAATTGAAATAACTGGTTCAAGTGTATAGATAATGTATATATATATGATGGTCTGTGCAAATAGTTTTACCTGCTTCAAGTAAAGGTAGGCTTTCAGTTAGAAATATATTCTAGTTGTTGTAGATATTTGAAGAGAAGTTTCAAAACTGGTAATCATTCACAACCAGTAACATAAACTGTGTTTTGACCGAAGTATATCCGCTCACCAACCCCCACTATTATATAAGGAGAAGGTGCAGCATTTCATGTATTGTATGTTAACACTGAAGATTCTAAATTGTGAAACTAAGTGTTCAGTTATCTTATTTCTTATCTATGCTGGTTTTGAAGGGAGGTAGTGGGGCAGAGTAGTAATGAAGGGAAGCATACGAGAAGGCAAGCAGAAAGTAGGAGCAGCTGGCATTCATGGGGGGGATGTTAGTGCTGCGTTTACAAGCTAAATAATCCAAATCTAATTCTTATATATTTTGACTTAAACTCTCCAATTCAGTTTAATAAAAACTTTAGCAATTGTATGACCTTGAGTATTTGAATTAAGTCTATATTAAGTCAGAATTGCAGTTTTTTCTTCTCTATACAAATTGGGAAAATAAATTTAAAACTTTTACATTCGTTTAATTTAAAAATCCAGTTATTGCCAATTTTAAAATTGAATTATTTCCTTGTTGTTGGCCAAGAATTGATTTAAATAGAGAATTTTCATATCCTGGATGATGTGAATCACTTAAGTCCAGTCTCACTGGACTGCTTCAAAATATTAAGATATTTTGAGAATGCTCTCATGTTTTTTTCCTATTTCAGTCGAGAGGTAAATCCCTAATTTGCTTAATTCTAAAATGGAATCATAATAATGAAGTCATATCTTCATTATTAACTGGAAGATAAGATAGAGGTTATTCTAGGGTTATTCCAGGGCATAAACGTTCATGGAATTGTCTGTCACTGGGAAGTTGCCTTCACGCCTTCCGTGTACGGGGAGATAATTACTGCTGCAGTGTGTTCAGTGGCTTTGTAGTGCCTTTCCTGCACGAAGGGGGAAGAAGGATCTGATCCAGAACACCAGTGGACTGGTTATGTGTGGGAAACTAGGTAACTGTTTCATGCCCAAACTGTAACTACAAATAGCTGCAGAGAGAGAGAGCACGCGTGTGAGGAAGTAAAACTTTAAGCATAACTGGATGTCAGGCTTCATAAACTGCCAGTAAGCGGTGGTATCAATCAGCAGGTCAATTTGATGCCCATCTGTAAGAAATAACAGGTTTCCTTTTTAGGATAAGGGGATGAGGCCCTAGGTCGCAAAGAGCAATGATTCATGTGCTTGCTGGTTTCATTTGAGAAGTTGTATGACTTTCAAATATTGTTTACATTATCACTTTAATAATTCAGTGGAATTATCTTCATCTTTGGGGCTATGTTATCATAACTAAATTCAGGATGTTACATAATGTTGCTCTTCAGTTTGCTGCAGACATTCCCTTTGTCATTGGTTTAAGTTTTTTCTTTTTATAATTTAGATTTACTTTTATTTGGTACACTAATAAATGTTAGCTATAGTCCTGATCATTTTATTATTCATAGTCTTGATAATATTATAGTTTATTGTGACTAATACATAATGATTCACTGCAGATGATAAAATGTCATTAGAGATTGGATTGTAAATTTTTACTACTATAAAATATGTAAATTAAAATATGGAAGTGTCTGAATTATTTTAAGTCATGTCATTGTGAAACCTTTTTCTTGAACTGAATAATGCCTGCCTTTTGGGTAGATGCCAATCCTGGTAGGCAGATATTATATCATATAGCCCTCATAAAGTCTAGAACTTCCAAATGAAGGGTGGGGAGGGGGGGAAGGGGGCAAGTGAATCAATAACCCTCTTTCTTCGACAGCCAAGGCATGTTCGACTTCTATAATTATTGTCTGTGTTAAATATAAATTTATTAAGTTGTAAATATCCAAGGGAGTTTATTCTGTTCTTCCCTGATCTGGATCCCCTCCCTTACCTCCCTCCCCTCCAACACGCACACACCACCACCCAATGCATCTGTCTGCTTGGATAGGCAGAGAAAGCCCCTTTTCAGGTGCCACTTAATAAAGAAGTTGGTGCTTAGTGTTCCAAGTTGAATTTAGAGTGGATGTGAGTTTTTATCATAAAAATGGCATTATATATGAAACAGGTAAAATGTGTAGTTGAAGAGGGGTTGTTATCAGTATTGTGAAGGCTTTGGGGGCATGGCCTGGAATTTGGCATACTGTTTTTCATAGACATCCACAACTGACTTAAACCACTGGGTAAGTGGTGTCTGAAATTCTGGTCCATTGTAAGCTTTCTCTTAAATTGCAAACTTGGGGGGGGTGAAAAGCACCCTACTCCAGAAATTAGATCTAAATCTATGGCGACAAACCATTTGAAACATTTGGGTTTATAGCTTCCTTTTGAAAATGCAGGGTTTGGATTGCATTGATCTAAGATACATTTCAGCTCAAGGTTTCCAAAGTCCCTCAGTGTTTTTTGTTTTTTTGCTTTTTTGTTTTTTAAGAAAAGGTTTCCTAAGCATTCGTTTATATAATCAGCCCTGTTTCGCCTCCTACTGCAAATCATAGCAACAAGATAGTTGGGGTTCTCTTTTGAGACTTTTGAATCTCCGCTCATCTTAAATTGTTATTGTTTTGTTTTTCCTTTTTTAACAATGTCATTTTGGGAAGTGAGGGGGAGGGATTAAAGCATATAATGTTTTCAGGGCCTTGGCTGTCTACCCCCACCCCTCATCCAGAATTAACCGTGGTAGTTTAGGCCAAAAATGTCCTTGGGCTTTCACCTTGACACTGAGTGAAATCCATAAAAAAGTGTCATTAAGGCAGTGAGGGAGGTATCTGGTTAGTAGCCAGACTGTCATAGTTCAGTTCTGTTTATTTGCTAGGTGTGCGACTTTGTAAATTATATAACCTCTGTGGATCTCATTTTACTAATATGTAAAACAGAATGATAAAAATATCCACCTCAAATGGTCGTTGTGAGGATTAAATGAGTTAATACAGGTAAAGCATTTCAAGCTCTGGGGCAGCTCTTAATACATTTAAGTCATTATTCTTACACTGTGGTGCTTAATGATACTTTTCTTTTTTTAAAGCTTTATTTACTTTTTTTGGAGAGTGGTGAGAGGGGGTGGGGGAGAGGGAGAGAAAGAATCTCAAGCAGACTCCCCACTATGTGCAGAGCCTAAGGCAGGGCTCAATCCCAGGACCCTAAGATCATGACCTGAGCCTAAAGTAAGTTGAACGCTAAACCAACTGAGCCACCCAGGCACCTCCTTAATGATACTTTCTGTAGCTTCTACTATATATCAGGCAAATTATTGGCTTGCTTTCTATGATCTTAGTCAACAGGATTATGAATCTAAATGTAATATTTCGGGAAGAAATAAACTAAAGAGAAATTATGAGCTTGATAGTTTGTAAGAGATTGCCCATAAGGAAGAGAATCCAGCAAAATAAATCAAAGAAGGGCCTTTTTAAAATAGGGAAGTTAATACCTTTTTTTTTTTTTTTTTTTAGGTAGGCAACACGTAGAGGCATGTAAAACACTGCTAAACCATCACGTGTAAGAGATTTGGTTAAACATGCCTTAATAAACTGTTATGTTTAAAAGGTAAAGACTGTATTATATTGCAGGGGTCAGAGTGGAAACCTTGCAAAATGTAAAACATACCTTTTAAATAAATATATAACTAATGCATTTGTAATTCTAAGTAGTAGTCATACAATGTCCTTCCTAGTCAATTCGTGAAGAAAGTGCTAATGTTTTATGGACTTATATGTAGCTTGCAGCTTGTAAATTAACTTTTTAAGCTGCCTTTTCTGTCCAGAATTGGTCACACTTGAAATTGTCAGGAAACTGCCAAAGCAGGAAGGACTAGAAGAGAAGTTTGGAAGATACTTGACATAATAAACCAACAGACAGACAGTGGTTTAAGAGATTCGAAGAGTCTCCAGTTCTAGACCTGGCTGTACTACTGAGCTGTGTGTGTTCCATGAGTGAGTCATTTAACTCCTGGGCTCTAGCTTTCTTGTGTATAAAATGAGGGAGTTGGACTAGATGCTCTCTAGAGCTCTAGTATTTATATTTCACTATTCTTAGAATATTACGCATCTCATTCATTTTTCCTTCAGCAAAAATGAACACTGTCTTCTCAAGAATTTATTATAATTTACTCTTTGTGGTAAGGGGAGAAACTTGAAGTTGTATACCTGAAATGCTCAGCTCATAAAAATATGTGTTGTAGCTAGGCAGATATTTGAACCCATACTGGCAGAGTTAGTAGCTAACCTCTTGGATTTGTTTGTTAAGTCAGTCTCCTGTGCACTTTTGACGCTTAACCCCTAATTGAGCCTAAATTTTCTGGAAGTTGGATAGAAACAGAAGGGGATTTAGATAGCGATTAAAGGGGACTAGTCTTGTTAAAATGAGAAAAACCCACTTACCATTTGCTTTGGTTCGATTTGTTCTCAAAGAAATTAACTGAGATGAAGTTGTTCTCTGAAAGCATCTTGCTTTTCCATGAATACTTTATGTGCCTAGGAAGTCACTAATTCATATCTCATTAAGGAATATAGGTACCTTTCATTTAGTTCTAATCTTTGCATATAGACAACATACCAGTGTTGAGAAACTGATGGATTTCAACAGAATGATACTGTACTTGAATTTGTGCTCTTTGGTTTGTATTGTTTTGGGTTTTTTTGGGGAGGGGGTTGTTTTGTTTTTAAACAAAAACTCCATTGAAGAGAGCTGCTTCTAGATCCTACTCCCCACAAAAGGGAAAAAAAATCCTTATAGAACTTACAAATGTACACATCCATAAATAGTAGTTTAAAAATACTGAGATTGCCTTTTCCTTTGCTAATGTATTAAGTACATTACTTTCAGAAAGAGAATCAGTTATACTACTAATCTATGCAATATTAAATGAATTTTCAGTGTCATGATCAAAGTAAACACTTGAATAGGCTTTCTAGTTTCCATACCTTCACAAGAATTAGAGACACTCATGTAAAATAGAAACCAGTAGTAACCACTTTGAAGTGAAGTGCGTCATATTTTCTGACACCTGTACCCTGGATTGAATGGGGAAAAAAGGACTGATATAGTTGGAAGTAACTTCTAATTCCTGAGTACCAACAGGGATCCAAGCAAGGGGACTAAACACAATTAGTGCTTCATATATTTACGGGAGCCCTACTGTGTGTGAAGTATTGTGTTCTGTTTTGAATACCTCTTATTTAAAAATACATAGGATTCATTTAAGCTCCTTCCCAAGCAACATTCATTAGTCCCCTGCTCTGTATCAGACTGTGCTAGGCCTCATGGCCAAATAATGATTTCCCCCAGGAGTTTTATCATCTGTGTTGGATTCAGTATTGAGAGTCTCCATCTTTAAGGAATCTGTGATTACTTTTACAATGTAGTTGGGAAAGATAAGACACATGAACTGGAAAAAAATGTCCTAGAAAACTTTAGTATATAAATAAACATGTAAAATTTTTCTGTAAGTGTTAAAAATGAGCTGTAAAATGATTTTGTATTTACTAGGTTTTAGCTAAATCTACTTTTTAGGTATGTGTTACTTGATACATTACCAGAATCTAGATAGACACCTGCTGCATTAACCACTGTCAGTGGCTTTTATTGGGAAAAAAACCTGTATCTGAGAAAGTGCTCCCTTACCAATAATAAGATAGAGATTTCAGAAAAGGTTTTAATCATAAACTTCATTGTTTTGGTTATATTTCATAGAATACCACATAGCCTTTATGAAATAATTGATCACGGTGAAAATGAAATATTTATGAAAAACCATAATTTATTCTTTAAGACTTGCCATTTTAAGGAAGTTCTATTTTCATACAGCAGTGCTTTGGTTTATTGTGTTTTGTGCTTTTCTTTATTCTTTATGCAATTTGCCTTTATAAGTCCAGACTTATTATCTGTTATTGAAAATATTCCCTTCCGTTGTTATGAATAAACACGAGAATGTTTTGAAAATCTCTTGTGACATCTGCTAGAATAAATAGTCTCATTGAATCTTACCTTGAATCTCAGACTGATGCACTGATGGGAATTTTCCACGTATTGTTAATTTGTCAATGACTGAATAAGCAGAAAAGTCAGTTTTTTTAAAGCATTGAAAAAGGAATCAGAAAACCCAGTTGGACTTGCCCAAGAACTATTATTATTTTGAGACCTGTGATAAACAGCTCAGCTGTTAAATGTCTAATTCAGACTGTCGGATGAAAAATATGTGTTGGTCTGAAATCTTTGGACAGTATATTGGCAGGTGTTAGTCTTCAAAAATGCTGTTTGTGGGTCATTTGATTGGAGCTCTGAACACAATTTTCCATGGAAGCGACATAAATCCAGAAATTGACCATCCTAAGATGTAACTGGAATATATTGGTTCTAGGATTCCCATTTTTCTCCTCCTCCTCCTCTGAGCTGCTCAACAGTAGGGACTTACTCTTGGCCTTTAGTCTTTCTAGATACCTTGTATGAATAAATTAGTTGTTTTTGTTTTGTTTTGTTTTGTTTTTGATAGAGAGAGAGAGAGAGAGACAGCCAGAGATAGAACACAAGCAGGGGGGAGCGGGAGAGGGAGAAGTAGGCTTCCTGCAGAGCAGGGAGCCCAACATGGGGCCGGATTCCAGGACCACGGGATCGTGACCTGAGCTGAAGGCAGACGCTTAACCATCTGAGCCACTCAGGCACCCCAATAAATTAGTTTTTTAAAAAACATTTTTTATTTGAGTATAATTGACACACGATATTACATTAGTTTCAGGTGTACCACATGGTGATTCAACTTGTCTGTATGTTATGTGATGCTCACCCCAAGCGTAGCTATTATCTGTCACCATCCTGTGCTATTGCAGTATCACTGACTTTATTCCTTATGCTGTGCCTTTTATTCCAATGACTTATTCATTTCATAACTGGGAACTTGTATCTCTCCCTTTCACTCATTTTGCCCATCACCCCTCCCTTCTGGCAACCATCAGTTCTCTGTATTTATAGAGAACATTTTTATACATATATATTTATATATATAGAGAGAGAGAAATATTTATATTTATAGGTCTGATTCTGCTCTATTTACCTTTTTAGATTCCATATATAAGTGCAATCATGGTCTTTTTCTTTGACTTATTTCACTTAGCGTAATACTCTCTAGATGCATCCATGCTTTCTCAGATGGCAAGATCTCATCCTTTTTTATGACTATGTAATATTCCATTGTGTGTGTGTGTGTCTGTGTGTGTGTGTGTGTGTGTGTGTGTATGTATATATATATATATATATATATGCCACATCTGCTTTATCCATTCATCTATTGATAGACACTTGTTGCTTCCATATCTTGGCTATTGTAAATAATGCTGCAATAAACATAGAGGTGCATGTATCTTTGTGAATTAGTGTTTTCATTTCCTTTATGTAAATATCCAGTGGTGAAATTCCTGGATCATGTGGTATTTTTATTTTTAATTTTTTTATATACTTTTTTTTGAAGACTTTATTTATTTGACAGAGAGAGAGAACAAGCAGGGGGAGTTGCAGGCAGAGGGAGAGGGAGAAGTAGGCTCCCCACTGTGCAGGGAGCCTGATGTGGGGATCGATCCCAGGACCCTGGGATCATCACCCTGGGCTAGCCAAAGGCAGACGCTTAACCAACTGAGCCACCCACGTGCCCCTATTTTTAATTTTTTAAGGAACTTCCATACTGTTTTCCACAGTAGCTGTACCAGTTTACATTACCACCAGCAATGCATGAGAGTTCCTTATTTTCCAAATCCTCGCCAACACTTGTTATTTCTTGTCATTTTGATGTTAGCCATTCTAACTGGTGTAAGGTGATGACTCGTTTTCATTTGCATTTCCCTGATGATCAGTGATGTTGAACATTTTTTCACATGTCAATTTGTCAATGACTGAATAAGCAGAAAAGTCAGTTTCTTTTTTGGATGTCTTCTTTGGAAAAGATCAATTCAGATCCTCTGCCCATTTTTTTTAATCAAATGGGGGGTTTTTTTGGTGTTGAGTTGTGTAGGTTGTTTATATATTTTGGACATTAACCCCTTATGAGATATATCTCCTGCAAATATCTTCTCTCATGAATGAATGAGTTGTAAATTACAATTTTGGAATACCTTCTACTACTCTTGGATGAACTTCTGTCTGCAACCCTCTTTCTATCTATAAACTACTTTTGTAAACTGTTTGGTTTTAGACCCTCAAAACTGTTTATCATGCATGTTTCAGTGGAAAAACTGCGTTTGCCTTTTAAAAGAAAATTATAATAAACTTTCCAGATAAGTAATTCATTCTATCAAATTCCTTACTAAAAATCCTCAATTAGAAGATTTAAAACAGATTGATTCATGTTCATATTAATTTTAATTGCCTGGATTATAACTATGGTGACATGAATTTACATAGTGCTCTTTCTCAGACTATTCATATGCAGCCATCAAGTACTAAGACCAGCTTGGTCAGGCTTTGGCAGTATGACTTTGAGGAAACTTTCTGTGTCCCTGTCTTTTGTGAATTAGTAATAACTTTTATATACTCAGCTGATGAATTGAGGTCAAAAGTAGATGTAATTTTAAAAATGTGAAGTTTTTCAAAGGAAAAAATGTTACTAAAATGATATAATTCATACTCTAAAACTAAATAAACATTAGAAGTATTAAAACAAGGAAATATCATAGCTTGTTTTAGCCCAGTGGGTGTAGCAAACCTTTGTTTTGTTTTAATAGTGTAGTTAGAAATACTCATACATTTTGGTGGTCCTTCCCCCAATTCAAGTAATCACAGTAGTAAAATTTGAATAAGTAATACTTTTCAAAAATTAAGTTTTATTTGTGAGATTTTTACGAACTTAGATGCAGTTTTAAAAAACTATACAGAGATCCTGTGTACCCTTTACCTAGTTTCCCCCAGTAGTAACATTTTGCAGAACTACAGTACAGTGTCACAAGCAGGATATTGACTTTGATACAGTCAAGATAAGAGAACATTTCCATCACTACAGGCATCCCCCATGTTGCCCTTTTACAGCCATGCCCTCGCTTCTCTTTCACCCTCACCCACTCCTCAATGTCTAGCAACTAATTGTCCTCCAGTTCTATAATTTTGTCATTTTAAGAATGTTATATAAATAGAATCATATAGTATGTAACTTTGGAGTTTTTTGCTTATTTTTGGTTTTTACTCAGCATAATTCATTAGAGATTCATTCAGGTTATTATTATAAGTATCTCTTCTGTTTTATTGCTTTGTAATACATAATATGGATGTACCACAGTTTGTTTAATCATTCACCTGTGGAGGACATCTGGGTTATTTTTAATTAATAATTTTCAATTTATAAATGTAACTGCTATAAATGTCTGTGTACAGCTTTCTGAGTTATCATAAGCTTTAGATTTCAGCTGCAATTGCTAGATTGAATTATACATATTTTTTAAAGATTTTATTTTTAAGTAATCTCTACACCCAACATGGGGCTCAAACTCACATGCTCCACCAGCTGAACCAGTGAAGCTCCCCTGAATTATAATTTTTTTTGAAGCTTTCTTTCCGTAATTATACATTGAATCACATGAGACCTCAGTAATTTAATAGTTAGGTAAATTATAAAAACCTGTCTATAAAATATATAGACAGCTTGTCTATTAAATATATATAAAGTTTCTTATGTTTGTTACTGATTTATTAATACTATCTACTATGAGTTTACCTCATTTTTAGCAGAACTCCATCATTCATTTTAAGTGGAAATCATGAAGTTGCTTTGTAGTAATTTCAGTGATTGTGTTTTTCTGTTTTGTTTTGGACAGCAGGTATATTCAATTTCTGGTAATAATTCTGTATTTTTAAATGCAATTTTTAACATTGGGTTTTGTTCTGAATTTCATCTATGTAGGATGTAAGTAATCATACGTAATGGTCTTCCAAAAAAGATGTTTATTGCATACCATGCTAACAGGCAAAGTGGGGTTGTGCAATGAAGACAGTGGTATCCTTGTATGTGATTGGAATTGACCCAGTTGTCAAGTGGAAGACAACAAGCATACCTGATATTCTTAAAGGCAAGGATTCTTCTTTCCTAGAAAAGAAGATATTTTTTAAAGTACAGTTCTCTCACTCTCTCCCCTTCTCCCCCCACCGCCTGCTTTTTGCATGATTATATGCAGTTTCTGCCAGAGAAAAATGTTGAATTTGTGTCGGGCCTAAATAAAGTCTTTACTATTGATAATTTGATTTTTTGACTTAATGTCCTTTCTACCTGGAATGTCAAATACGTTTCTCTTCATAGTTTAAAATACCACTAGATCATTTAGTTTTTTATCGTGTTCTGTATTATATTTTTAGTCTAATATTTTTATCAATGTTTTTAACATAGTCTTCCGAAATCATAGCTGGGCAGACAATTGATGACCATGAGCAACCCTAAAATACAGCTCATACAGTAACATTCTTTTTTAACACTGTGCTTTTAAAGATTTGATCCTTTCTATATTTGAATGATATAACCTCAGCGCCCTTTAATTTCCCAGCAGTATGATCTTCCCAACAATTTGTATATTTTCTGAAGGCTTTTCTATAGGTAACTAGTCTGCCCTCTGCCTAGTGAGCCCGTGTTTTTTTTTTTCTTCAGGGTCTAACTAGTGACCCTCTCTTAGTGCAGCCTCCTTTGGCCCTTCTTTTCTTAACACTTTGCGTGTAACTGTGCTATGAACATGTGTCACATTGTTTTCAAGTTGTTTCTGTGTCCCTTTTCCTGGCTGTGTTGTAAACCCTGGTCAGGTTGGAGCTGTGTCACAGCCATCATTATGGCTCTCACATAGCAATGTGCCTGCCATATATTACACACCAGATGCCTGCTTTGGGTGAATGAACAATTAAATACTTTGTTTATAACATTAGTTGTCCCTGCCTCTCCCCTAACCTTCAGTGACTCTGGTTGTTTACCCTGCAGGATAGTTTCAAACTCCTTACCCTGCCTACCATTTAAGTCCCTTTACAATGAAACCCTAGTTACTCTCCTTCCTGAACCTTCCACATCAGCAAAACTGTTTCTACTCACTGTTCCTTGCCTTCCTGCACCCTACATTTAAATCTTTCACAATCCTCCAAAACCTAGTTCAGATATTTCCTTGTGTGGGTGACTTTCTCAGACCACCCTAGCTGACTGTCCTTTCTCCTCCAAATGTTTTCACTTGTACTCTGGCTTTTAATGATTAAACTCCCCAAGATGGTTTTTCTCTTGTTGTATGGGATTGTTAATCTCTACCTATTAATTTCTCTTGTCTCTTTCTCCCACGTAGATTATAGTCTCTTGAGGGAAGGGTCCTTGTCTTGCACATTCGCTGTCCCAAGTAGTGACACTTTTCAAGTCGAAGTCATTCGAGAAGTAGAGGTTGTGTCTGCTGGTGATGTTGGCAAGCAGGATTAACCTCTAGTTTAGGCATACTGAAATGTCCATGAAAAGACAGTCTCTCATTTGTCCTTTCATTAATAGTTATTTGCATAGCACCTAGCATGTAACAGTCTTTAGTATATGTCACTTAGATATTTTGATGACCTCTGTAGCCAAATAAGCTCCATCAAAGTGAAGTTTTTATGTTTTTTTAATTTTTATTTTTTATTTAAATTCAGTTAATTAACATATAATGTATTAGTTTCAGAGGTAGAGGTCAGTGATTCATCAGTCTTATATAATACCCAGTGCTCATTACAGCACGTGACCTCCTTAATATCCGTCACCCAGTTACTCCATCCCTCCACCCTTTTCCCCCTCCAGCAACCCTCAGTTTGTTCTTTAAAATACCCCATCTGTGAAATAGGCTGTATTAAGTGGGATTTTGCTTCTCTAAGTTACTTTTATTTTTGTATAGTACCATCACATATTGAAAAGAGTGAAACCTGTGGCTGAGAAAACAAACTTTTACCTTTTGAAATTTTTGTTTAACAATGAAAAGACTATATGCTTCTGAAGCTACAGAACTGTGATGTCCATTATGGTAGCTACTGACCACATCAGCTATTTAAATTTTTTAATTAAAAATTTAGTTTCTTATCCTCACTGAGCGCATGTTAACTGCTGGATAACTACATATAGCAAGTAGCTATTATAATAGGCAGATGTTCTGTCATTGCAGAAAATTCTGCTGGAATTGGTATAGAGAGTAGCTGGGACCAGTTATAAATAAAGGAGAAAATTGTAGATGCTTTTAGAGTAACAAAGCAAAATAGCATAGCTTTACAGTCTTCAAAGTATTTATATTAATATTCATTTAATCTTTTTAATAACTTTAAAATAGGTGATCTGCGACCTTCATTTCACATGCAAGGAAATTGTGAGCATCACAGTGGGGAATAAAAAGAGTAACTCTTAAAGGGCATCAAAATATACCATAAGTTTAGTTCGTGGTTCAGTTCTTCATACTGAAAACATTTAGTAGTAAATATTTGATTAATGAATTATGGAAAGCATTTGATGTACATGAATGTATGTTATTTTTGCTTTCATTTAAAATCTCACCAAGTTTTAAAAAAAAGTCAGTTGGTTTCCTTTTGAAATTTTCAAGAGAGCTCAGTGAATTCTAGTCAATAACCATTTTTTTCTGAGGCCCTATGCTAGGCATGAGGAGGGATGTGGAAGTGATGCAAAAACGGCCTAAATCTTTGTTAATGTCCTACACTAAGGATATTAGCTCTTAAAAGTGATGTTATAGTAGCAGTTGAGCCTCACAGATCCCAGAAATGTCACTATTGATTACAGTAAAGTTTGACTGTCTTCACATATGTAGCAACTTCAAGTCCGCCAGAGCCTTTTACTCTCCTTCATTCCATCTATGTGCTGAGACCTATAGGGGCAGCAAAGGTATAAAAGGCAGAGAACTCAGGAAGTTTGTATTAAAACTTTTCCACAATTCTGGGGTTAAAAGAAGGAAAACAGTTGTGCAAAGAGCTTCCATTTGCCGTTTTTTGCTTTGAAAATTTTAAAATTAGGAGCACCTGGGTGGCTCAGTCTGTAAAGCATCTGCCTTTGGCTTAGGTCATGATCCCAGGGTGCTGGGATCAAGCCCTGCATTGGACTCCCTGCTCAGCAGGAGCCTGCTTCTCCCTCTCCCTCTGCCACTCCCCCTGCTTGTGCGCACTCTCTCTCTCTCTCGCTCTCATTCTGTCAAATAAATTTTTTAAAAAATTTGTTTTTTAAAAAGAAAATTTTAAAATTAAAAACTGCCTAGAACACATAGAGATTTGGGTATATGGAATAGGTTAACTCACATGCACAATATAATTCATTTAGTATATAGACTGTCCCCTTGCTTCATAGTCATAGGGAAATTAAAGCAGAGTCCTCCCTCTTCTCTTGTTTTTCCCTTTAATGCTGATTTAAGACCCAGATATTTCTTTTTTAAATTTTCTAATTTTAAAAAAATTTTTTACTTAAATTCAATTAATTAACATATAGTATATTATTAGTTTCAGAGGTAGAGTTCAGTGATTTCATCAGTCTTATGTAATACTCCATGCTCATTACATCACGTGTCCTCCATAATGTCCATCCCCCAGTTACCCCATTCTCCCAACCCCCAAGACCCAGACATTTCATCTGATTTTAAACATCCATAAATTAACTTCAAAGCAAAAATGCTGATGTACAATTTGAGTTGTTTTAAGTTGATATATCTTAACATTTCATGTTTTAAATATTTAACACATAACAGATCTATGCGACATAGGCCATGGTTTTATTTTTCACTAGTTTTTAAGAAACAAGGTGACTGACCCTCCTCACATGCATACTAGGCTGTAACTAGTGTGCAGGCCACTTCCCCTGCTCTCAGTTTGGTTGTAAAGACATGAGAACTGATAGAGTCTGTCTGAAGATAGTTTTTCATTCACCTTTTTGGGATTCATTTTAACTTTCACTTTTGTACTAAGCTTCTTAAAGCTCTTTGAAGCAGAGAAAAGAGCTGAGGAAGAATGCATTTTTATTCTGTATCTTTTAGAAACCATTTAATAAGCTATATTTAAGTTCTGGCTATCTTGTAGAATGAGCCTGAATAATTTAAGCGTGTTTAATTTTTCAATAATCAGAAGTGTTTAAATGCTTTTGTTAGGTTTAATGTGGTAACTTAAATGGAATTACTTTTCAATGACTAGTAATACTTTTCTTTGAAATAATGCTTAGTTCGATAAATGGCAGTTAATAGAAGAAGGAAATTTTCCTGATTTTGTAACTATGAATGAGATTGGAGAAATAGTAAAACAGGCATTCGTTGATATTTAGATTGGATGCTACTGCTTATGTCAAATCAACTAGATGAAGAGATGACTCTTACTTCCAGTATGTCTCCCCTCATATGTGTGATGAGCTTCTGTTACTGCAGTGATGTGCACAATTTGAAATAAAGCACAGTTCTTCGTGTCAGCACTTGAAGGCTTTTTTTTTTTGACAACAAGCAAAATGTTAGACATTTCAGTGTGAATAGCTCTCATGATCCAGAAAATACGAGCAGACAATTTAATTGTTCTTGACTGTAAAAATTAAATCTGATTCTAAATTTAATCCAGGAATCTATTCATGTAGGATTTTTCCCTTATTTTAAGCAGAAATTAAACTTGCATGTCTAAGCAACAACATTGATGTAACATTCAGAAGAAAATTCATGCTAAGTGGTTTATAACCCGTCTTTACTCACCAATCATTATTAATCCTATTCTTTGACTTACTCACTCCCACCCATAGCCATGCTCACACCATCTTTAGAACTTTTCTTCCACTAAGCCCTCTCTTGGGCCATGATTATTTCTTCTTGACCCTTAAGGCCTTGAAAGATTCCTCTGTCCTGGGTGGCTCTAGTAGTGTTTGTTGAAAGGGGCTTTGACTGTCAGCCTGGGACTTTGGGTGGGAGCAGGGTCTTGAAGCTGTGTTTATAACAAGCATGGTGTTTTTAAGTTAGACTGTTCATAAAATAGGGTGACCTAGCTCTACTGCCAGAAGTTCCCAGACACAATGGGCTTTCACCAGTGTCCTAAGACAGACAGGCTTTTTGCCCTGCCCTCAGCAGTTTGAGGCTTTGTTCCATAGTAGAGATAGGAGAGGGGGATCCAGGGAAGATTTTGTGCCTTTCCCACAGCAGCTGCTGTTCTGTGCACCAGGCTTGCACCTAGTGGGAGGCTGTCTGAGGACTCTTATTCTTGGCCCCTGGGGAGGTCCATGTAGGGGAACCTGAGTGTGAAGTCACCTCTTGTCTGTGGCGCTACCGGATTCTGTGTTCTCTTGCTTGCCCACATTCAGACTTTACCTATTTGCTAAAAATTCTAACTCATTTCTTACTGGCATTCAGCATCATCTGCTCAGGTAAGCCAGTCTGTCCTTGGAGGTGTCTGTCATCCTTTAATTCCAGATTAGTTGGTCATACTGAGGTTTCAGCTTTTTGGTGAGTTGGAAGAAAATTGTGAATTAGCAGATTGTGTGGTGTTTTGTTGGTGCTATCAGGGTGAGATCTCTGCTCTTCCTTCCTCTCTCCTGGAAGAAATGTTACAAGTACTTTTATAGCTGCTTTGAAGAAGATAATCTTTCTACTTGAAATGCCGAGAACCCATGGCCCCACTCTTTAAATCCTTTTATTGGAGCTTTTTTATTTTTTGATAGCCTATGGTCCATGTCCCCATAAAGTTATGGACTAAATGTCATGAAACTGACTTTATTCTTTTTTTTAATCTTTAGCACCCATCAGAGTACCTGGCACAGAATAGGTACTCTGTGTTTGTAGACATTGTAGTAGCGTTTTAACTTACGTAAGGGCATTTTTCTTACTGTACTTAATGATGGCAGCATATTCTGTGTCCTCTCCAAATCCCATGGCACTCACCATCAGTTCATTGTCTTCTGAGCCAACAGCTTCCTGCTGCAAGCCCCTGAAACTTTTAGCCTGAAGCCTTTCTCTGCCTCCAGCGTTGGTTCAAGTGAGACCTGCCAGGAGGTTATCACCTGTAGGAGCCCTAGCAGCCCTCAACCATTAACAAACAGGAGCTGGACCAGTAGCCTCTTCTTCACCCCTTACATGAGGTATCTCTGAGGCCTGCCCTCTGCAGACTTCAGAAGTGGGGCCCCAACAAGCATGAGCTCTGCTTGCTCACAGCACTAACCTGCTCATTAATGCACGCTGTACTGATGTCCTTCCCTGGCCTGTCTCACTTGTCCAGCTGCCAAGTCAATTATTTATACTCAAATCCTTGGGGTCTCATTCTGGGGAAGTTCAACTCAGTGCAGAGAGTTAAAATTTACATAAATATTTAGACACTTGAAGTAGCTCTATATATTAGGAACAGTCTACAAAATCAAGGAGACTTGAGTATATGCAAACTTATTTATTTATTCATTCATTCATTTATTTATTTATTTATGGGGAGCAGTTATAGCTTTCAGCAGATTTTCAGATGGTTCTTTGCTTCTTTCCCCAGAGAGTTAGGATAAATTGCAATAAATGAAAAGAAACATCCACCTTTTTTTTCTAGTTTAAGAATTTACAGTAACTCTTTCCCTTTTAAAAGACTGGTATACTGATTCTGTTTAGATGCGATGAGGAGATTGTTGGGGCATTTGTAAGTACACGTGTGATGAGATCTCAGTAACTGGATTTTAAAGATATGACTTCAGGGGATGCCTGGGTTGCTCAGTCGGTTAAGCGTCTGCCTTCAGCTTAGGTCATGATCCCAGAGTCCTGGGATCGAGTCCCACATCGGGCTCCCTGCTCAGTGGGGGGCCTGCTTCTCCCCTGCCTGGTGTTCCCCCTGCTTGTGCTCTCGCTCTCCCTCTCTCTTCTGACAAATAAATAAAGTCTTAAAAAAAAATAAAGATATGATTTCAGGTTTACATTTATGTTACTGGTTATCATCCACATGGCACAGCAGAAATGTGCTGTGGTGTCACATTTTACAATTTCTTTCCTGCACTTTTGAATTGGGGCTCATCCTCTGAAGTTTTAACTGAAATAAAATAGTGTTAGTCTTGGAATAGAGAACTTCTGTTTTAAACATAGGAAAATTATACTGTTTTTCTGATCATAAATGCGATGCATACTTTTGTAGAAAAATCATTAAATGCAGAGAAGCACAAAAGAAGAAAGTAAAATCCACCTGTATTTACTTGCACCCAGAAGTGACTGCTGTTGTCATTTTGTTGTAAATAATCAAATTCGTTTTTAAATTTATGGTGATGTTAAAGTTAAGCCACAGATGTCATGATCTACACTCACTGGAGGATAGATAGCACTGCTGTCAAAGTTAATGCTTACAAAATCGGAAGACTTTCATACCACGGAAGGAGGTTAGAAATCACCACAAGCAGTCCCTTCCTTCTCCAGGTAAATGGCCGGAGTTCTGGAGAGGTGGTCACTCAGGTTCATATGTGTGCCTGGATCAGGAAGCACAGGTGCTCTCCTTGAGTAGTTGTGTCTATGTGTATCTGCAGCCTGGTCATCCTTTGTAGAAATAGTCTTTGTAGGCTGGGCCTCCCAGGCTCCTGATGAGTCCTTCCCATGATGGATGCCAGATTATTCTCCACATGCCACATCCCTCTTTTACTTCTTCAGGTAGTCAGTTTAGTTTACTGTGGAGGAGTTATTTGGGAGACTAGATTTCAGGTTGAGTTGCCGGGGACAGTGGCAGATGAGCGGCATCTTTGGAATCTTTGTTACTGATAGCATATTTGTCCTCCAGTCTCGCAGACAGCCCTAAATCATAAAGTTGAAAAACGATGAGACCTAAGCCTTTAAACTAGATATCTTGTTAGTAACCCAAAATTATTAGACAGGTCATAAAAGATACGTTGACCTTACCGAGAGTTAACATCTCTTCCTGTCATTTCATGGATTAATTTCATGGGTTTAATTTCGATTTTATGTTTCAGTTTGTAGGAGTTCCTTTTTTAGCTTTGTATAGTGATTACTATATTATGAACTACATGAATAGAAGACAAATCCTGATGCAAATTTCTTTAGCACTTCATTCACTGCCACCTCACCAATTTCTTGTATGTAACTTCTAGGACCTAAGATTTAGTTCAATAGTATCTTATGAGCAAATAATAAATAGTATCATCACAATGTACCACTAGAGCTGTTAAATTTTAGGAAATACTGAAGAAAAAAAAACATACATGCAAGTGGTATGGAATCCACATGTAGCCCCAGATTTGATATTCAAATGTTTTCAAAAAGTGGAATCAAGCTAGTATGCATATTCAAAATATGCTTTTTTCTAAAAAGTAAATACAGGGTACACAGTTGCCAGGATAACTCAGATGTTCAGTGTAAGATGAATCAAATAGTTGATCCCTAGATTGTTCATTCTCACTGTGTTACCAAAACATTCAAGTGGCCCCTCTATCTGTTCTTGGGCTTATCTTGATGAAGTAGACTAGCCAAGAACATCTTTCTGCTTCATGTTAAATAGCCAGCTGCAGTAGTTAAAGCTTTGATCTAGTGGTACATTATGATGATACTATTTATTATTTGCTCATAAGATACTATTGAACTAAATCTTAGGTCCTAGAAGTTACATACAAGAAATTGGTGAGGTGGCAGTGAATGAAGTGCTAAAGAAATTTGCATCAGGATTTGTCTTCTATTCATGTAGTTCAATTAGTTTGTTGCTTCAAGTATCATGTCTTATGGTAATTTTATTTAAATCTAAGAATAAACCCAGTGTGGGAGGGACGCCTCTCCATGCTATCTAGCTAGCCAGTTTATTTTATTTTTTTAAGATTTTATTGATTTCTTTGAGAGAGAGGAGAGAGCACAAGCAGGGGCAGCTGCAGGCAGAGGGAGAGGGAGAAGCAGGCTCCCCCGCTGAGCAGGGAGACCCATGCTGGGCTTGATCCCAGGACCTTGGGATCATGACCGGTGCCGAAGGCAGACACTTAACCGACTGTGCCACCCAGGCGCCCCTTTAGCTAGCCAATTTAAAAATAATCTCTTAAGTGGCACAGTCAAACCCTGCCATAAAGTATTAGTGGGATACAAAAAATTCAGCCCTCTGAAATGTGGAGTTGGATCAGTACAAGGTTAATGAGGTCACCAAAGTAAGTCTGCATCTGAAGCTAGCCAAGCACAAATTCTGAGAGTTTGAGTGCCAATTCAGTTATAATATAAATTTTTTATATGTGAATTTACATTGTCCTAATTTGTGTAGTTGTGAGGCACTTAGAAGATTTTGCTCTAACTTGTTCATTACATAAAGCCTTTCCTTGATAAGTTCCAGACTTGTTCCTATCCTGCATTTGTTAGTGACCAGAAAGAAATTCAGGATAGGGGCCCTTTGGTATCCAGTAGTCATTATATCCAAGTAAAGCAGTAAAACCAGTATCAGTAATTACAGAAATCCTAAGTGCTTGATTAGGTATCTCTTATTTTGGAACACTGACAGTGGCCAGATATTTAGGTCTAGAGTATGAACCTGATCTCTTGGTTTGGCCAGCACTTGTCTCAAACCTTTAGATGTCTACATGCATAGCTCTGGACCTCATACAGAGCATTCCATGAGCTTTTAATCTACAGTCTGCCTCCATTATGTGTGCTAAGGAGAGGAAGAGAACTTGTTGGCAGCAAGAGATGGTGGGCCCACTTGTTTAAAGGCCACAGGAAACTTTCTCAAAACTGCAGGTCCAGTGTGACTGCATAGCAGCATCCTGGGCAAGGTGTACCATGTTTCCTATTAGCTAATTTAGATGAAAATTCAGGACTTGAATCTCCCCCTCCCTACCCCCCAAGTTTAAAAACAGGAAATGATCTAGGCCAACTCAGCTGGAGGTGTGCTTTTTCCAAATAAGGAATTGGAAGAAAATCATGCCAAAGTGAACGAACTACTTGAGTGCAGCAGAAATATCAGCTCTTAAAGCATTGAAATATTAATTATGGCCTGATTTCTTTGGAGGCCAAGCATCAGGGGACAGATACCGTAAAGAAAAGTGAAGTATCAGTTTTATAGCAAGGGTCCATAAAATTCTATTGTCATATTGCTCACATGGGATTAGACTGAGGTTCAATTTCCTGGTAACAGTTTCCTGATTTAAAAAAATGGCAAAACTCCATGCCAGTTAAGCCATAGGGACTAGCTTCTGAGGTATGCAAATAGTCTAGTAACTATAATAATGCTTCATATATGTAAAGGATAAGCCAGGGACAAAGTTTATTCTCTCAGCTCTTGTGTTCTACAGTGAAATTTCTGGTTCAGGCTAAAAACATTTCCAAGTGTTCTAAAATAGACTGGCAGAGGTTAGAGATCTTAAATTTGCAGTTTTGTTTCTGAAAGGGTGTGGTTTGAAATTTAACTCATGTTAGCTGCAAGATATGAGGTCGTTGAATAAAGAGGAATTTTAACTTTATCCCAGATTATAAAGACAATCATTATTTAGAGTATTTTGAGGTTTTTTTTAATTAGCAAAGTATTAAAACAGTTCTGTACCTTAAAAGTAATCACATTATGTTGTATACTTTGTCCATTCAGTGAGTTAGAATATTGTTTTTTTTTTAAAGATTTATTTATTTATTTGAAAGAGAGAGAATGAAAGAGAGAGAGCACGCACATGAGAGGGGGGAGAGTCAGAGGGAGAAGCAGACTCCCTGCTGAGCAGGGAGCCCAATGTGGGACTCAATCCCAGGACTCCAGGATCATGACCTGAGCCGAAGGCAGTCGCTCAACCAACTGAGCCACCCAGGCGCCCCAGTGAGTTAGAATGTTGTAAGATGACATGCTCACAAGCAGATAACTTGCTATGAGTTTGACTTTCAAAGTTTAATAAACACTTTGGACCATGCTGACAATGTGGTCTTAAAATTCTTTGTACTAAAAGATAGTCACATGTTTTAGAAGTATTGTACTAACTACCATACTAATCAAGATAAGTGGAATCGTCAGCGAGTGTGTGTCATCTGCCTGCTGTCCACCGCTCTTCCTTCGCAGTATCTCATCTTTTTTTTTTTAAGTAGCTTTGTAATATTTTTTATTGAATCACCTATTAGTAATGGCTTAAATTTCTCAATCAGCCTGGTGAAACACAAAATATGAATTATCTACATAATATTTTGGTAGTTGTCCAAAAAATATAAAGTGCAATGGGTGAAGGGGGTCAACAGGTACAAATTTTCCAGTTATATAAATAAGTCATGGGGATGTCATGTACAGGATGTTGACTATAGTTAATAATACTATATTGCATATTTGAAAGTTGCTGAAAGAGTAGATCTTAAAAATTCTTATCACAAGAAAAATAATTTTGTGACTGTAGTGTTGGGTGTTAACTAGACTTACTGTGGTGATCATTTCCCAATATATACAAATATCAGGTCATTACACTGTACACCTGAAACTAATATAATGTTATATGTCAATTGTACCTAAAAAGAAAACCCCCTAATTTGAGCTTTTGGGGTAAATGAAACTGGCAATCACTAATGATAATGAGACTTTTTGTTAAAGGTTTTTATGGAATATTTCAAATACAGAAAAGTACAGAGAATAATGGAATGAACACCCATGAAACTATCATTCAAACTTAACAAATCTTGTTCTGCTAATTTTGCTTAAGGTTTCTGAAGTTGGTGTTTGTCCTTTTCATCATGTTTTTATTTCTACTGTGTACATTTTTATAAATATGGGCAGATTTTTAGATGCTGAAAATCTTTGTTATGGGGGTTATATGATTTCCTGTCCCTTTTTCTCTGGTATTAGAGTTAGTAAATTAAACCTATTAAGTACTTTGATGGAAGTATTCACATTCCTTTTCTAGGCTGGACTACCAAGCCAGCCCTCTCCAGGAGGTTTCTGTTATTTTTCTTTTTCTGTTAGTAGGAGTTACTTAAGCAGCATTTTTTTTTTCCAACATTTTCAGCTCTCCAGCAATTTGGATGTTAACTGTTAGCTAACTTTTAAATGCAGCATAATTTTTAAAATGTAATTTTTCCTTGATATATTCATTTTTAAGCTTCTATAAGCAGTTTGACATTTTTGCACTTAAAATGAGAATCTTTGAATATCCATCAATTTGGAAAAGAATTCAACTAATAGCAACCATATTCACAGGAAAAAACTTCATTAAACGATAACAGGTGGTGATTTGGTTCTTTAGGATGACAACTGAATAAGAGTTTATAAGTATTAGCTACTCTGTGATTTATTAGTCTCTGACTTATTATATGACCCAGGCAAGCAGTCCTTCCGAGTTATGAACTAAAATGCATTTTTAAAGCATTTGTGTTTTCTCTTTTGGATCTATGCAAATTTTGTACTTCTCTGTTCTTATTTGCCTTATTCTTTACCCCAATTTCTCTTTGTATCTTCAAGGAGAGAAATTTCAGCCCATATCTTATGTTTCCTTGGCTTAATGTTGAACTCCAGGGCTTGCCCATGAGGCTTAAATCTTAACCTCGCAGATCCCTCCTCTATCCGCTGAGGATGTCAGAAAGAGGGGGACTCAGTCTTTCTTCTCAGACTTTAGCTCAGACCTGCTGCTGCTTCGCAGTGCGAGTCTTAATTACGGACTTACCCTGTATCTCTAGGTTCAGGGTGTACACCTGTCCTTTTCTACTCAGAAGTCAGTGCCAGCTCAGAGGTTTAACTGATTTCTGTTGAATGTTTCCTGTCTTAATTTTAAGTAACTAGAAAATAAAATGTACAGTTGAGCATCTGACTCAGTTTCTACTCTTGATTTCTTAACTGACTTAGCCACCCAGGCGCCTCTGTAGTTTTGTTCTGATCACAAGTATAAGAATAGCTATTAGCTTATGTTCAGTTATATCTATCAGTAATGTCACTAATTAAAATACACTGGTATATGTAATCTAAGGATATGTTTATAGCAAATTATTTTATTTATTTAAAACCTAACAGCTTTCATATTTTGTTACAGAAAGAAAATGTACATTTTTACTAGTCTTATTAAATTTTTTATTTCTAATTGAATCTAATCACTAATAGTGGAGTTCAAACTAAAAGAATTACAAAAATGGAATTTGATAAGGAAAATTGTATTTTGTAACATTTAATTTATAATCACAGTAAAATTATTTTGGAGGTGCTTGGCAGCTCAGTTTCTCAATTCTTCCTTTTGTGAATGGCTATAATTAAACTAGTTTTTTCCTATTTGAATATGTAGATATGATATAAGAAGAAAATTTTATTAAGTTGTATGAAGTATGGAGAAAATATTAATTGTGTCATAAAAAGTAGAATTTTTTCTTTGAGGTTATTATTAAAGTAATAAATGATGAAGTTGAGAAACAAGCAAAATATGGCTGAACCTTTTCCATTGTATCAAATCTAATGGTTTTTTGAAAAGCTAATACTTCCGTGGCAGTGTAGAACTGAGTTTTAGGTGAAATGGAAGACTTAAAGGACGAAGTTTTAAATGACTGTGAGATTCATAAGCCCTGCAGATTTCCTGCAGCTTTCTGAGCAGTGTTTCAGTTTTCTAAGAGTTGTGTAGGATCAAGTAAAATGTGGCATTTAGAACTAAATGGCCCATATTCCAAATCCAGCTCTTCTTGGCTAAACCATAAAGCAGAGAATTGATTAAGTAAAGCATAATAAACTAGTACCTGCTGCATGGCAAACCAGATTTGGGAAGTGGTCTTCATAAACACTTGAAAGATACACCTCGAGTATCACCAGCAACACATCTTTGTCATGAAGTATAGAATAACAGTGATTGAAAGTCAGTCTTTTTTGCTTGGGCATGAACAACTTGAGCACGAACAACTCAAAGCTGGATCACAGACAGTAAAATGTGTTACTCCAATGACATTCTTTGTAGGTTGAATAAGACTTTGGGGACTGGTCATTTTAGCCATGGCTGTGCATGTGAAGAATGGTTATTGTCAGAATTAAGGTTAACATTTTAAACACAAGGAAAAGTATTTTCCATGTAATTTATATATAACTTCATCTTCATGTACTTGTTTCCAGCGCTGAGATGTATTCTTTATGAATGTTACATCAACATTATACCTTATAGAAGGTGTAACTATAAACAAGGGTGGGATAGAGAAGTGGCCAGAGCATGGAGTTATCACAAAATGATTCACCCTTTAGTGATTTCAGCACTAGCCTATCAACTTTGTGTGATAGTTAAAAACAATTGCAAGTGATATAGTGGAGCCTTAAGAGCATACGTAAATAGGACGTTTTCAACTGGCACAAAGCCCTTTTAAAATTGCATTTTTGGCACACCTAGTTGGCTCAGTTGGTTAAGCTTCTGACTCTTGGTTTCGGCTCAGGTCATGATCTCAGGGCCAGTGGATTGAGCCCCACATCAGGCTCCACATTCAGTGTGGAGCCTGCTTCAGATCCTCTCTCTCCCCCTCTCTCCTCCCCCTGCACGCTTGTTCATGCTTTCTCTCTCTCAAATAAATTTAAAAAAAAAAAACAAATTGCATCTGTATAAACCAAACACTGCTTCTGTATATTTCCTAATTTACCAGTTGTCTTAACTATAATCTTTGGAAATATGTGATAATAATATTATACATGTTTTAAACACCAGGAAACAGACTAAGAAAGATCTCTGACTTGCCTAGGATCTTGCAACTAGTAAGTGATAGACTCAAAATACAAACCTTAGTTTTCTGTTATAAAAATAAAAAGCCTCTGTAACCATGCTATTGCTGTGAGTTAATGTGGGCTATATCATATGTAGAGAGAACCAGTTGTTCAAGTTAAATTTTAAGAGACTTGTGGTAAAAGAACTTAAATGTTAGAATAGTTTCTAAGAGGGTACCTGGGTGGCTCCGTCGGTTGAGTGACCAGCTTTTGGTTTCAGCTCAGGTCATGATCTCAGGGTCCTGGGATTGAGCCCTGTGTCTGGCTCTGTGCTCAGTGGGGAGTCTGCTTGAGATTCTCTCTTTCCCTCACCCTCTGCCCCTCCCCCCCACTGTTGCTCATGCTCTCTCTCTGTAAAATAAATGATAAATCTTTAAAAAGAATAGTTTCTACAACTATTCTTTTTATTATACACTTCCTTCTCTAAAAAATTTTTTTTTCTTTTAAAAGATTTTTTAAGATTTATTTATTGGGAGAGGGAGAGGGAGGGGCAGAGGGAGAGAATCTTCAGGCAGAGTCCCTGCTGAGCACTGAGCCTGATGCAGGGCTCATCTCAGGACCCATGCGATCATGACCTGAGCCAAAACCAAGAGTCCGACGCTTAACTAACTGAGCCAACCTGGCACCCCGCACACTTCTTTCTTTATAACATTTTGATTGCTGAATAAGGACATTGCATTCTACCACTGCCACACACAGCCCTAGCTCCAACATCTTCTGAAGTCTTTTTTGGCAGATGTTTGTGTCTTATAAGAGCAGCTCTTTTGGGAATAAATATGGTGATGAAATATAACATGCAAAATAAATTAGAGAACTCCTAATAGGTGCCTAAATCTTAAAAGGAAATGTTAATTTGTTTCTTCAGTTATGGAATGATTCACTCCTGAATTCTTCCATAGGATCAGACCATATTCTAGGTTAGACCCTCCACTTTTTTCAATTTCTTCCCTATATACCCACAACTTTATCACTGCCACCTACTAAATTATTTCTAACCATTGTCTGGGTGATCCTACAGATTTCTGTACATATGCACTCCCAATAAAATTTTACATTCTAATGAAACCAAATTATAAAAATGGGGGGGGGGGGGAGGTGTAAGATGCAGATAGGGTATAAACTTTAAAAGTGTATGAAAGCTAAATTTTAAATAATCTTTGTTGACCCTGCTGTGTGCTGGAAGCATCCTCTTCCTTAACACTCACTAGCACATGCTGTCCCTACTAAAATTCCTTTGCTTTTTCTTCGTTCCCCACAGAGATGAATCTTCATTTGGTCTTACTCCAGCTACTGAGGCTTTTCCAGAGATGGTGCCTTGCTGAATACACTTAATCTACTGTGTGCTCTTTCCTTATTTTTTTTTTCCTGTATCAGTTATATTGTCCTACCACTTATAAAGAATGTGAGGAAGCATTCACAAAGAAAAAGGGGTCCTCGCCGACCCTGTCTTGACTCTGGTACTCACTTATCTCTCTTATATCTGGGTATCCAGTATATGGTAATATATGGTAGACAGTTCTTAAGATAGCCTCCAGTGATAATGGAATGCATGCCTTTGTGTAATCCCCCTCGAACATGTCCTGAATTTATTACTGAGATCTTAGGAAGAGAATATTCCTTAGCATGATGGAATGTCACTTCTAAGAACTGCAGTGTTATCAGTATCGTGATTCTTCATACATTTGGTGAAAAAACTTCCAGTCCACTCCTGAGTCAGGGAAAGTACAAGGCCTGTGACTGCTTAAAAAGAGCTATCCAAGAGGTATCTGGAAATAGATAGGAGCAAGTGAGCAAGGCAGTAGGCCTTCACAAGTCGGCTTGTCTTCATTTCTGTTGACTACCTTAGTGGTCTGGGAGAAAGCATTACATCTCTCTGAGTCACTATTTTTTCCTCTCTTCAGTGGGAGGGAGTTAAACTTGAGGGTTTTGATAAATCTCTTAAGTTCACATTCTGTACATCAAGAAATCTGATTTTTCTTTTTGATAAGGAAGTTTCATTTAAAACAAACAAAAAGTCCCATCCAAGTAGAGTGATTTTTTTTTCCTTCAGAAACTGTGTTGTACATATGAAATTTGTTAAAACTTATATTATTTCATGGGATGTTAGCATATTTGGGCTTCTCTTTTTTGAGTTACTATTTATTGTAACTACTTGAAGTTATACCTTTTATAGTTATGAAGGCAGTTTTAATGTGGTCACACTGTCTTAATCTTTTTGAGTTTGTGTCCCTAAGAAGTTTCTGAAGCTAAAAATTACTTGCTAGGGGAAAATGATGTGTCCCTTTGTCTATGCTGCATGTATTTTGTTCCTCTTGTGGAGTTGGTATGGCATGCCTGAAATCATCTTCTGTCCTCTAAAATGTTCCCGGTATCTAATGATGGCACTCAAAATGCTGATATGGGGTTCCCTAACCCTTTGGCTTCCTGCCTTAGCTGAATGCTGGCAGATGGTTTTTTGCCAAGAGCCCTCTTTTCAGAGTCCCTTTCCGCTCAGGTCTAAAGGTTTATTAACCCTTTCCAGAGTATAAGAAACTAAATTCTACTCATGGCATTTAAGCCCTATGTTATTCATGTAATTTATAAAATTTTCTTGCCAGTTGGAATACATGGAAATAATTTTTAAAGCTATGTCTATCGAAGCAGACAGAAGTATATATGTTAAAAATATAACTGTGTCCAGCAAAACTTTAACAAGATATAGGAGGACATTGAGGTGAGTGGAGTCTGGCTTTCTCAGGTCTAGCTTGTGCTGGTGAGCTCTAAAACCCTCCTCACAGCCCCGCCACCTCCTCTTGAGAAAGCACCTAGGAGTATAAATCCTGTTTCTTTAGCTGCTGGTCTTTAAGGATTAACAGGGGGAGTCTTATTCTCAAATTGTGTTTTTAAATGGACACATTAAGAGATACTAGATCTGGGCGCCTGGGTGGCTCAGTGCTTAAGCGTCTGCCTTCGGCTCAGGTCATGATCCCAGGGTCCTGGGTCAGGCTCCCTCCTCAGTGGGAAGCCTGCTCTCCCTCCCCCACTCCCTCTGCTTGTGTTCCCTCTCTCGCTGTATCTGTCAAATAAATAAATAAAATCTTTAAAAAAAAAAAGATACTAGATCAAACAATCTAAGATTTACTTAAAATATTGTCAGTCAATTTAAGGGTATGCAAATCATTAATACCAGATGGCATCTCCGTAGGATATTTGAGGGGATCTAAGACATTAGTTGTTCACCTTTCTTTCCTGCTAGGCTTCTGGTACCTCTGTGATAACAGACATGGTTACCAAATCAAATTTTAAAAACTCTGGAGGGAAAGCAAATGTGATAATACAAGGAAAAACCTGGGGCGCCTGGGTGGCTTAGTTTGTGAAGGGGCTACACCTTCAGCTCAGGTCATGATCCCAGGGTCCTGGGATGGAGGGCATTGGGCTCCCTGCTCAGCGGGGAGTCTGCCTCTTCCTCTCCCTCTACCCCTCCCTCCCGTGGAAGCTGTCTCTCAAATAAATTAATGAAATCTTAAAAAAAGGGGGGGAAAACATTTATTAGAATTTTTTGAGGGGGTTAAAACATACATAGGTAAAGCATGTGTATTTTTTGTGGGTATTCAAAAAGCCTATAACAAATTTATGCTTTTTTTTTAAGTAGGCTCCATACCCAGTGTGGAGCTTGACTTCATGACCCTGAGATCAAGAGTTGCATGCTCTACTCACTGAGCCAGCCAGGTGCCCCCAAATTTCTGCTTTTAAAGGCTATTTATAAAAATTGCTTTTGGGCTTTAAATGATGGTAATAGCTGGTTTTCCTAGATGGTTGAAATTTGGAAATGGAAAATAACAAGTTTGGAACACTGAGGCATTTTTCCTGGAGGAAGAAGTACAAATAGCAGTGTTCCCCAGGAGTACATGCAGGGAATGGTGTTCAACATCTGTCTAATCTGTCTTGAAAAGGGCGTGAGTTTCTCGGTTTTCAGTAGTGGACACCCTAGAAGACTAGTGAAACTGCCTTCATTTGTTCTTCTCGCTTCTATTTATTCTCCCTACTTCCTTTGCATTGCTCATTTTTATTTTGTACAAATTGGACTGAAGTGAGGGTTGAGTTGTTCATACATTTCAGTTGATGACACTTTGTCATCATTGGTCTGGGCCAAGCCAATGTTTTATTTATTCCCTGTTATCTATCTCCTGCATATACCATCCCCACTCCATTATCATAGGCACTTGTTCTAATGTGTTTAGTGTGCAGTTTTTTGTTTATATGTATTCTTGTATAATGTATATTTTATATTATGTAAATTGTTACATAAATGGTATTACTCTTATTTAGTTAATATTTTCACTCAGCAGTTTCATTTAAAGAGCTGTCCCTGGGCCTGTGTGAATATTAGCTTATTGGTTCTGACTACAGTTGAATATTTCATGATATACATTCATCTAGTTTTACCTTTCTACTCCTTCAGTGATAGGGATGTAGACTGCTTCCACCTCCCCGTCATCACAAAGTAGGATCCATATCCCCTGGGACCTGTATGACAGTTTCTTTGGGAACTATGCAGATCACTCGGTCATAGACTAGAAGTACTTTTAATCTGCATTGGCAGTGCTTGACGGTCTTCAGGATGGCGGCATCCATCTAGATATCCCTACACCCTACCAACACTTGGTATGGTACAGCTTATTAATTTTTGCCAGTCTGTCAGATATAAAATAACCTCATTCTTAGTTTAAATTTCCCTGACTACTTGTGAACTTCATCATCTGTTCATCTGCTTGTTGTCTTTTTGGGTATCCTCTTCTATAAATTTTTTATTTATAGATTTTGCCCACTTTTCTGTTGGGGTTCCTATCTTCTTACGTTGATATGAGGGACATTGCCATATTCTGGATATTAGTCCCTTATCAGGGCATTGCAGAAATCTTCTGATCTCGCACCTGCCTATAAACTTTATCCTTTGAAAAGAAATACTTAAAATATACTATCAAAATGGGGGGGGGTCCTCATTTTTTTTTCTTTTTTTGCCTAATGGCAAGTAGGTACTAAGTCCTTCCCTACTCCTAGGTTTCGAAGATGTTCTCCAGCATTTTCTTCTATTACTGTTTTACATTTCACAGTTTGGCTTTCCTCCATCTGGATTTCATATCATGTCATGGCCTTGATTAAAAGCCTTCAAGTGGTCAAAGTTGCCTGTATAGTAAAGCCAGAACACTCGAAGGGCATATGAAGCCCCTCAACATTTGTCTCCTTCCTTTTCTCCCATTCAGATGTGCCCACACTCCCTCTTATTCACCCTTGTACTACAAGTACACAAAATCTGATGTTTCCTAAAATATCCTGTAACAGAAAAGTGAGCACTGTGACATAATTCAAAAGTATTTTCTCTGTTTAAATCATTTTAGGGGCGCTTGGGTGGCTCAGTCATTAAGCGTCTGCCTTCGGCTCAGGTCATGATCTCAGGGTCCTGGGATGGAGCCCTACATTGGGCTCCTTGCTCAGTGGGGGGAGCCTGCTTCTCCCTCTCCTTGTGCTCTTCCCCACCACTTATGAGCGCTTTTGTGCTCTCTCTCTCTGTCTCAAATAAACAAATAAAATCTTTTTAAAAAATCATTTTAAAGCTGTAGAAGGGGGTATTTCTTTTGTTAATTTTTTTAAAAGATTTTATTTATTTATTTATTTGACAGACACAGCGAGAGAGGAAACACAAGCAGGGGGAGTGGGAGAGGGAAAAGCAGGCTTCCCACCAAGCAGGGAACCCCATGCAGGGCTCCATCCCAGGACGCTGGGATCATGACCTGAGCCGAAGGCAGACGCTTAATGACTGAGCCACCCACACGCCCCCTTTTGTTAATTTTTTAACAAATACTTACTTTTAAATTATAAAAAGTAGTACATTCTCATTATTTTAGGAGTCAAACAGTACAGAATCGTGCAAAGTAGGAAATGAAAAATTCTGAACACCAACCCTTTCAAATCTTCTCTTTATACACAGTCATGAGGGTAGAGGGCCAGGGATGGATGTCAAAAATTCTAATGCCCAGGCCATGTTCCAGACCAAATAAACCAGAACAGCTGGGGGTACGACCCAGGTGTTGGAATTTTTAATAGATCCCAAGATGACTCTTAATATGTAGCCAGTGTTAGATATAAGACACTTCTTAAAACACTTTAAAAAACCAAAATGGGTCATACCAAACATATTGTTCAGCATCCTGCTTTTTTTTTTTTCAGAAGAACTTGCTAAGTGAGTTTTAAAACCCTACCTTCAATTTAAAATTTGAACCATAATGAAAAACTGTTTATTTTGAACATGTTACCAGCCCTGTTAATCAACTTGAATAGTATTATAGAGTAATTATTTTAAAGTGGTTAAGTATTCTTATGAATACTTACACAGTAGTAGTAATAGTATGAAGTTCTTCCCTTTTTACATTAGAATTCAGTTTGTCAACACCCATAATGGATGGCCAGAGTCCTTTTGGGTTCTTTGTTTTTATTGTGCCAAATGGCAGAATATAATCAGGCACTAAGTAGGAACTAAGGTTTATAAAAATTAAAAGCCAAAAAAAAAATTTACTCAAAGTTAGTCTTTTTTTTTTTTTGCCTGGGATATCATCTCTTATCCTTAGTCACTTCCATTTCACTGTCTTCCCTTAAACATCTCTCCCCATATTTTAACAGCCAGACACCAGCTTCATTTCCTGAGAGCTGGCCTGGGCTTCCTATTACTTTACACAGCCGAGTGCCTGATGCTGTTCCCTCTTCCTCCATCTCTTTTCTCTGCTCAGCTCCTGCAGCTCCGCCCCAGCTTTGCTCCAGCTTTGCTCAAGAAGATTCTGTTGATCTTCTAACTGAAGTTTTTTATGCTTCATCTTGCCCCAGCAGCATTTGGTTCTATTGACTTCCCATTCCCTGGTGACATTTCTTATCTTCCTTGCCTGTTAGGACACTTTTTTTTTTCCTGCGTCTCCTTTTATCTTTCCAACTCCTATTTCTTTCTTCTTCCTTCCTTCCTTCCTTTCAGATTTTATTTATTTTATTTGAGGGAGAGTGAGGGGGGAGTGGGGAGGGACAGAGGGAGAGGAAGAGAGAATCCTAAGCAGACTCCCTGCTGAGCCTGGAGCCTGACTCAGGGCTCCATCCCAGGAGCCTGAGATCATGACCTGAGCCAAATTCAAGAGTCTGCCGCTTAACCAACTGGGCCACCCAGGTGCCCCTCTAACTTCTATTTCTTAGGTTCCATTTCCTGTTGACCACTTTCCTCCCACTTCTTTCTTGTTACCTTTTTTCCTTTTTAAAAAAGTGTTCCACATGTTTACAGTAAAAAATATGGAAAATTCCTAAAAGACTATCAAAAATCTCACCACTTAAAAATAACCTTTTGGTTTTGATTCTTTATGAAAAATGGGATCATGCTGCATATGCAGTTTTTATACATAACCTTTATTTCCTCCCTACCCAATAATATATATTTACCAACTTGTTTGGTTACAGTTTGAATTTTTTTTTTAAAGATTTTATTTATTTGACAGACACAGCGAGAGAGGGAACACAAGCAGGGGGAGTGGGAGAGGGAGAAGCAGCCTTCCCACTGAGCGGGGAGCCCGATGTAGGACTCGATCCCAGGACCCTGGGATCCTGACCTGGCCAAAGGCAGACGCTTAACCCCCTGAGCCACCCAGATGTCCCACTGTTTGAACTTTTAAAAATTCTTTTAAATTAATATGTATATAGTTCAATAATACTGAAAGGCATATAATAAATTACAGTAGTCCTCTTGCCTTATTCTTTTCCCTGAGGCATACTTTGAATTATTTTAGCTACTTTTCCTGATATTTATCTCTTAATTTCTAAATAACGTGGTTATACTATTTCTTGAATCATTAATATTAGACATTTATTTTTTTAAGATTTTATTTTTATCCATTTGAGAGAGAGAGAGAGAGTACAAACAGGGTGAGGGGCAGAGAGAGCAGACTCCCTGCTGAGCAGGGAGCCCAACGTGGGGCTCCATCCCAGGACCCTGGGCTCATGACCTGAGCCAAAGGCAGACGCTTAAGGACTGAGCCACCCAGGCGCCCCTATTTACTTATTTTTATGTAAGTGAAAATTTCTGCCTTATACTTCTTTGCCCTCTTTCCATTTTTCTAATACTGATAAATCACAAGTTTTTAAAAATTAAATCACTATTAATTGTTTGCATTTTTTTCACTATGTAAATATCATTCGTCAATGAGCAATGTAGTCTTTTAACCTTCTTTCTGTACCAGTATTTATCCTCCAGTGGAAATGCTTCCCTCATTTTCCGTTTCCTTAGTTTTGTTTTGATTTATGGCTGAATCTTTCCACACCCTCCTTCAGCCTCTTAGTACCATTTTCCCTATGGTAGTCATTCTTGCAGTTATGTGATTTTCATTGTTTTCTTTTGACCCACCCTCTGGGGGCCAGCCCTGTCTTCCTGCTCCAGACTGGGTTGGTTGCTCTCTAGGCCTGCTTCACAGTTGAATGTCACTGCACCTGAGTAGCCCTCATCAAGGGAGTGAAGGGATCCCTGACATTCCTGCATGTCAGGGGATAAGTTCAGTAATACAATGATGTTAGCAAATGTGGTGATTTGAGGAGGTCTCAGAAAGTCTCTAGTCCCTATAGGTGTCAAGCACTTGATGCTGACAGTGAGCAGTGGCTCACCCTGGTCTTAGGATTTGTGTGTGCCTGCTCATTTGTCAGCACACTTCTTAATATTTCAAAGAATGCTGGTCAAGGGCTCACCACTGATTTCTGCTTTCTCTTTCCCCTTCCTTTGCCCCATGGAGATCCCCTCTCGAAGTCTTCTTTCATTCTCCCATGGGATGATTGAGTGCACTGCTAACATTTTTTGGTCTTTTGGGAAGAAGGGGATGGAATGCAGGGTTGCAAGATTTATTTAAAATAAGTCTGACATTTTCAGTCTTCAGAAAGTAGGCAAATTATTGCCATTATAAAAAATGGATCATTTTCTTTTAAAATTTAGGAAGTTCAAATGATTACTAATGAAGAGGGAAAAGCTGTTTGCACTCAGCATATTTCTCATTATACTTCAACTCAAGATGCTCATCTATTATACTACTTTAGAGAGGCGTTTGCTCTGTTTTCAGCACTCTAGGACAAGAGGGTTTGTATTTTCATTATGTGCATCCTGAAAATCGTTTCACCTCAGCACTCAAATTGTTTTTATAAATTGTGGAGGGGGAAATGAGTTCTGTTTAAAACAAGAAAGGCTTCTTAGTAACAAAAATTGTTAATCTTTATACAATCTTACCTAAAGTTCAGTTGAAATATCAACTGTTCCAAAAATATACTGTGACCTAGGACGTTCCTTGCAATAGTTTGAATAGGTAACTTAAAATATACCTTAGGGAGCGCCTGAGTAGCCAGTTAAGTGGCCAGCTCTGGATTTCAGTTCAGGTCATGGTCTCAGGGTCCTGGGGTCAAACCCTGCCCCCTTCCCCCCTCCCCCAGGAGGGCTCTGTGCTCAGCGAGGAGTCTGCTTGAGGATTCTCTCTCTCTCTCCCTCTGCCCTTCCACCCGCTCACACTCTTGATCTCTCTCCCTAAGATAAATAAATAAATCTTATTAAAAAAATTTTTTTAAATATATACCTTAGTTATTTGAAATCAGATGAAATTATGAACCTGATAAGTGTGAATTGATTAATAACATTAAGGATGATTTGTTTTAGAATAAAATATTTGAACTAGGCAATCACAGATAGTAAAAACACTTCAAAATATCATAGATTACTTTCATTACTCTATTTTTTTAATTTAGATTTTTTAATATGAAATTTTCTAAACCAACTGCAAAGACTTTTTTGAGGTACTAAATATTCTCATTATAGATAAAATGCATTTAATATTTCTTTCAATTTGTAAGTAAACAGTTATGATTTTTTAAAATCAGTAGAAGTTTTAGTTTTGCTGTTTGCTTGTCCATTAAATTTGAGCAAATATTTTAACCACTTTGAACTTGTTTCCTTATCAATGAAGTCAGAATAATTCCTACCTTTAGGGTTTTTGTGGGTTTTTTTTTTTAACTGAAAGAGATGAAATAAATAGTCGTTGTTCTATATTTTTAAAGTTGTTTTAGTAGTAACTACCAAAACAATATGGTATCTTTTTTTTTTCAGACTTACAAAGACTGGAAAGAATGATAGAAGCTTATACAGATGAGGCTCAGTGCGTTGAGCTCATGTTGCTGCCACTCTTCTGGAAAGGAAGTTGGCACTAGGCATCAACAGTAGCCTTCAAAAATCCAAAAAGTACATTTGGTCCATGACTTCTAATGTAGTGAAAGGCAATTATCAATCAAGTGGACAAAGATTGTTTTCTGCTGAGTTGTTTAGAGTATTAAAAACTATAAATCTATTAAGTTAATACATCATATAATAGACTTCTGTGTAGCCATTAAAGGTAGTCATGTGTTTAAAAAAAAGAGATATTTGTATTTTTAACCTTTCATTATGGTAAATGGATATCAGTTTAAACATATTTTTTAAATGACTACAGGACTGGCCAACTTTTGCTGTTCTGTGTTGGGCTACATTTGCATTTATGCATTTTTGAATACCCTTCCTTTTTCCCTTGGCTCTTTGCCTAGTTTAAAGTTCCAAGTTTCCTTCCCTCTTGCCTGCTTTTTCTGCTCCTCTTCAATTTCTTTGCTTTTGCTTGCCCAGTGCTAGATATAAATCACGTGGAGAAAATAAATGCTGGTTGAGAAGTTACTTTCTCTTAAAAAAAAATTCCAATTCTTTAAAGTGTGACTTTAGAAATGGTCTTCTTTCATTTTTACTGGAAACTTCCAGAAAGAGCTTAGGAGACAGGTAGACCTGGGCTTGAATCCAGACTGTCATTTGCTAGGGTATGTGACCTTAGGCAAGTTATTTAATTACTCTGGCTTCTGTATTTTCAACAGTTATGAGCCAGGGATAATGTGTGACTCAGTTTTGTCCTGAAGATTAAATGATACAGTGTTTGTAAAGTGCTCAGTACTATTTGACTTATGGGAAGTATTCAATAGATTGTTGCTGATGTTGCTATTATAACGTTAACTTTTCAGAGATGGAGGCCAGACACCTTATTTCAAATGCTATGTCAGTGTTTAAAATGCCAGTAAACACTACCTATTCGGTGTGTAGTCAACCCCCCCCCAAAAAAACAAAAAAAAACAAATCAACAAAAGTGGGAGGTAGAATGCAAAAGTTCATCTGATGTTTTACATATAAATATTGTATAAACTTAGATATGGAGTGTGGCAGGAAAGGGTCATGGGGAAGGAGAAAAAAGTCTTAACTCACCTAGCTTAAAAAAAAAAAAAAAGCTGATGAATGGATGACTGCCTTGAGGCAATGTGAGGATGGACAAAAAGGGGAGAGGGAGAAGATTCTAAATTGTGCAGCTTTTCACACATTTTTAAATGAATGTGAATGTAAAATTAGAAGGTGTAGATTTGAAATGGATCAAAAAACCTATTCAGATTAAAAAAAACATTTTTACAGTCTTCACTACATTCTCATGATGGATTCTGTATTTTGGTACTTTATTTCAGAGTTTTACTAGTTGATGTTATGAGTTTTACCTAGTGTTCCAGAAATGTTAATTGTGTTGTGAAAAGTAATTTTGTTTCTTGGGCTGCATTTTTTTTGTCAGCATTCATTTAGTGGTAAAAATCCTTGGAAATCTAGTTTCTTATGCTGATGTTGACCATTTAGCCCATCTTCTCCAGGATATTTCTTTAATAATTGGGGATACTCCAGTGTTCAACCATGGAAATAAGTTGGCTGTTCTAGAACTTATTCTGCTCTGCTTTGCTCTTAAATCTACTCCTGCTTTTGTTCCGATAATGCTGTTGCCCCTGTGGCAGCAGTGGGAGGGTTGTAAATGGATTTTTCTTCAGAGGTAGGAGAGTTGAGGGGGGATCCAGTTGTTCTGCCTCTCCTGACCACAGGGCTTCCCACAGCACAGCTGGTGATGGTAACATCATACCTGTGGCTACAGAAAAGAGCAGAGCTTCCTGCCCAGGGATTGAGCCCATGAGGCTAGTGCATTCGTTCAGTGCTCCTGAATCCAAACTAAGTATGAAAGCATAGACAATAAGAACAGTAAAATACCTGACATGAAAGATGCTCTGTAAAGGTGCCTTCAGGGGTCCAAAATAATAATCACTTTAGATTCCCTGCATGTTTGAGCAGTTAATAATGGTGGTTAAGAGAGAAGCCGTTGGAAACTTTGTTTTAAATGCATAAGACCAAATGACCCAGAGGGCTTTTTTTTTTTTTTAATTAGAAAATGGGCCCCTTTTACATCAGCACTGTAGACGTGTATGTTGCCTGAGGATGCATAACTGCCAACGCAAGTAGGCATTGTCCTGGGGGTGGGGGGCGACCCTGAACACAGAGCAGGCCCAGCAGCCTTCCTGCCGAGCAACCTGCCCCATCCCGAACCTTCTATCGGTGAAACATGCTGTTGACCCACCTTGCTCAATTTCTGACCTTGTTCTTAGGAGAAGTTAGTTCTCTTCCACCATGTGAAATAACTTTTGGACCGACCCAAGCTATAGTCCTAACTCATCTCCACTCCTACCCCTCTCAGTATGTATTTAGCCTTGCACCACATCTCTCAACAGAAGGGAGAAGATGAAGTGGACCCTTAGGTTCTTAAGGAAGCATTTTAAAGACACATGGTGGAACTCTGTATAATTTTGTATGCTTTGTACTATACAAAATATAGTTTACACATTGTATATGACAACCTAAGTTAATCTTGTAATGTATGGGGTAGAAGTTTCAAGCTCTACTAGGCAAATTTGGATAGGACCAAAAATTAAAGACTTTAGATATAGTTGTGTCTCTAGCTCTAGAGAAACCATTAACACCACTGAGTTTTGGCTGGATGATTTTTTAAAAGATTGATTTATTTATTTGAGAGAGAGAGGCAGAGGGAGAGGGAGAGGGAAATTTAAGCAGACCCCCCGCAGAGCTTGGAGCTTGATGTGGGGCTCGTCTCACAACCCTGAGATCATGACCTGAGCTGAAACCAAGAGTCCGACACTTAATTGACTATGTCACCCAGGCACCCCTGGTTGGATAATATTTAATACATGTCTTCATTTAAGTTAGAATAGCAGAGTTCGGTGTTCTGATAACTCTAAAGGATAATTGGTCATGTATCCACTGGTCTAAGGGAAAATTTATATTTGTGTAGGTGGCAGAGCAGAGCATCACTGACATAGTTTGAAAGCTCAGTGGCCCGACTTCATGACTTTGTGTTCTAAATCATGCCATTGTCTTAGTACTTGTTCTTCAACCACTTAGTTAGAAATGAGGTCAGTTATTTCTGGAAAAAATTTTTGGTAATACTTGGACCAAGTTAAAAAATGCCCCTGCCCATAGATTTGTCTAGTTTTCTTGAATAAAATGAAGGATATCTGAACATAAAGAGTGTAGAGATTCAGAGTTTAAAGTGCAGGTTGCGTGAATTGATCAAAGTCTCACCTCTCCAGACTTGAATTTGCAATTTATGATTCTATTATTTTACACAGTAATATGTGTCAGAAAGTGAGATGCTAATCTTCCAGAAATGTTAGTACAAATTGTTGCACTAATGCTAGAGAAAGTAGTCATGAAAGTCCTCTTCCATAGTAAGTTGTTGGCACTTGTAGGGATAGTTATAAGGTAATACAGTATGTTTTATATTCATGAATAATCAGGGCAGACTACTTTTGCATGTTTGTTTCCTAATTATTCTATTTTTGGCACTCCCATCATTTCCCTTTCTACTGCAAGAAGTTGGAACTTCCTAACCACAGTGCAGTGCACACACCCATAGCATAGTGGCAGACATGAAGCCCTTAGTAAGTTCATTTGCTTCTGTAGAGAAAGCAGTCATCCTGATAACTGCCAGTAATGACAACCTTGTTGATTATACCAGTCAAGGTCTATTATTAAGCATTCAGAAATTTTATTTTTGCCTTGCAGATATGTTTTTGTTGTTTGATAAACATGCATAATAGTGAAAAATAAAGATGACCCTTTCTTACTTAAACCTGAGTTCATAAAGAAAAGGCACAAAAGGCTTCCCTGTATATAGATATTTTGTTTCCCTGAGCAACAGAAAATGCAGTCCTTATTTAACTTAGCAGCAATGCCATGGAAAAATGTAAGCCTGCAAGTGGTAATGGCCTCCATTTTTTCCCACAGATGTACCTCCAAGTCATAATCTATGGCTTACTTCAACTGTGGAGACTATGATAGTGTGCATGAGATTGAGCCTGCTCTCCCGGGTTATTGGCCTAGAGTCCTCCCCGGGCTATGGAGCTACTCTTGTAAAGTTGGCCAGTTTGGGCCTTGAGCCTGGCTCAGCAAAAGCAACCTGTAGCTGACGAAGCTGTGGTTCCAGATTAGGTCCCTTCTGTTTCTCTGCTGGCCTTCTCCCTCAGAGTGACCCACCAGGTCTGCAAACCTGATATGTCCAAACTGAGAGCCCTTATCATTGGCTCCTCCTTTCGTTTTCTCTAGTTTCAGTAACAGTATCAGACAAAACGGTAGCTCATCCTTTGGTTGTCTCTTTCCCCTGCCCCCATTGTCCAGTCAGCTGTTTTTGTTTGATTGACTTATTTGTATAATATTTCTCAAACCTGTAGTCTCAGCTCAATTCCCACTTTTTTTTTTCTTCCTACTTGAACTGTTAGGATAAGCTCCCAACAGAGCCTCCTGTTCCCTCTTCCAAGCCAGCCTAACTTAGTAGCTAAAGTGGTCTTCCTGAAACATGAAGGTGATGCTATCATTCTCCTGCTTAAATATTTCCACTGGAGCCCTGCTGCCCATCACATAGGGTCAGACTTCTTAGCCTCACCTGCAAGACCAGCAGCCATCCTTGTGTTTCCCAGGATTTATCACTACCTCCCTCCAGGGACCCTGTCATTCAGCTGAACCAGAGTGTTCATCAGATCTATACACATCCTACATTAGGTTGCCCCCGTTCTTTCTGACCATGCACTTCACTCTCCCTTGAATTTTCTTCTTCCCATTTTTTACTCACTGTCCAAGGGCTTTGCACCCTTCAAGGCCCTGCTCAAGTATTTCTTCCACAAAGGTGTTCCTGATTGCTAGCACTCTCCTTCCTCCTGCCTACATGTATGCGTACATACCATTGCCCCTTTATTTATACCTCTTTTAATTACCTCAGATACTTTTTGACATTGTGTTTATAGCCATATGTCGTATTATTTACCTCTGAACTTCATTTCTTTGAGGTTAGAATTAGTTTCTGATTCACTGTTCTATTCTCCATGGTACCAGGCATGGTGCCATACACATCAATAAATGGATCCACAGATCTTGATTTTTAAGATTCCTGCTTATCTGTGTTTTGTTCTCTACAAATTGCCTTTGATATTTGGTAATATTTATAAAATTGTGTAGGAAATAATGTTAAAGAAACTAATCATTGACCATGTATAAGAAAAAGTACCATTCCTTTGTTTTTTAACCATTTTATGAGGATTTTGTGGTAGCATTTATTGTGCTCTATTTATAAGCGGGGAAAGACAGACTTAGAACGAGGATGGAGACATCTCCACCTTTGTAGACTTTGAAGTAAAAATCTATCAGTCACTTTGGTAAGATGTTAAATGCTTTTTTTAATATTTCTAATAGGCCATGGGAGTTTGTGTGTTGGTAAAGAAGTCATAAGGGTTGACTACCATGGGAAATGACTTCCATTCTTCTGTTAATTAGAAAAGGTTTCCTATAAGAGAGAACCTTTTAGACTCTCCAGTATTAGAGGGAAAGAAATTCAGAGGGATGTAGTTATCTGGGAGAGCACATGGACTAGTGTAAAGGTATTTCTATCCTGAGCTCCGATGACAACTGTGCCTTTAGGAGCTATCGTTCAGCAGCTCTGGTCCAGGCAGAATGGATACCAGAGAGCTGTGACAGATTCCAAATCGCAGTGCCCAGCCGCCTCACTTTTACTGGCTACTTAAGGCTGCCTCTAACTAGGAGCCATTTTGTAGAACTGTTGCTCTGTCTGAGACCTCAGAAACCTGGGAAAATGTAGCATGGCTGCTAGACCTGGGCACAGATGGGTTTTAGATTGAACTTGGCGAAGACAACAAGCACCTTCAAAACTCCCTAAGGAAGGGTCCAGGCTCAGGAGCAGTCTGCAAACACTGTACTCCCTGGGGCAGGCTTCCCTACTCTGCTGCACCAGACCCCAGTGCCTCATGGGCTATGTATAGCCTCAAGTGGGCTATTTGATTTCTGAGATGTGTTATTAAAAAAGCTTGCATTACCAATGATAATGTCTCACTTAATAAAGCAAAACAACAAACCCAGTGTTTATTGTTGCCTTGAAACTCTGCCTTTTTGGCTCTTCTAGGTATCCACTGATGTCACTTAAAATGAACCATTTTATTTCTAATTGCTACATGCCAGTTTGGTTTATGTGCTTCTGTTTCTCAGCATTCCACAGATGCCACATTACTCAAAGCTGTGCTTTAGTGCATCTTCACAGATTTCTCCCTCCCTGCCCTACACAGCCTCCCTGCTTGAGGTTCTCATGTAGCAGCTGCTTGCATACCCTGCTGATACCCATCCACAGCGCATGTCCAGCCAACTGAGCTAAATTGGAGTGAGCATGGCTTCAGTGCTAGTGACCTGGCTGTGCTCCAGGACTTTGCCACTCTGTCTTGCCATCTGATACTCTTTTGTTAAAGAGGCAGAGTTAAATACCTGAGTGAGGGCAGAACTAATAGCTCTGTGAAAGGTGTATGATTATCATTTAAGTCTCTCCTAAAATGTGTGGTTTTGATTCATTTTCCTACTGGCTTCTTAGCACATGCACAATATCACCATGCAGATGTAAGATTTTCTCCCCTAAAACAGGGTGTGACCTTGATCTTCCCACATACTTTTCAGTCCTTGGTATTTTTAAGACTACAGGATATCTTGATGTTGGTTCCTGGAAATAAGGCACAGGACACAGGTCCATTAGAATCCAGATTCCTGCCTTGTAGCTTAGGGTCCATCCGAACTCTGGTTCTATTTTTCTGAGATCGGTATCTTCCTATTCCTAGTGTGGGAGCTCCCCAGAAAGCTTTCAGAGAAGCTAGAGCCCAAACTATTGCCCTGGGCTAGAAACCTTAGTTTGAATTCTGTCTCAAGTCCCTTTGAACTTTAAAATTCTATGACAGAATGCCTCCCCTTCAGTTCCTACTTCTGTGCTTTGCCTGCCATCTTACTTGTCCCCAAGTGCCATCTCTTCTGCAGCTGAGGTGCCTTCTGTTTACCCCCCTCACCTGCAGCACTCTCCTTTCTCCCCATTCACCTTCCATGTGGGTCACTGCATTCGCTTCTACCAGACTTCTCTCTGCTCCCTCAGCCCAGCTAGTCTCAGGGCAAACAAAAAGGATTTCCAAGGCACCACTACCCTTTAGAGAAGCACTTGAATGCACTTGGTGAAGTTGGAGACAAAACGTGATTCCCAAAGTTGTGTTAAGTCACATGCTAATACGTGCTGATGGTGATGCAGAAAGTTTGTATGTGGTACAGCGTCTACGGTGTGTTAGAAATAGTTTTTGTAAGAATAAAAGTAGACATTCATAAAAGCAAAGAATAGTACACTCCCCCTGTTTTAAAATAAACTTTTGGCACACATCCTTGAGGCTTTCTGCTCCTCGGTCTGCTATTTATATATTTAAGAATGCCGTGGGAATTCTTGGTAAGAAATGTTAAAGATCTTAGGCCTATCTTCTGCCTCTCTTAGCTTTGCTCTCCACATCTGTTTTGCATAAATCCAGTTAGAACCTCCCCTCATAGGAATTCTTTAGCCTAATTAAAACTTTGAGCCATAACACATGTGAAGGAATTGGAACAGCTCCTGGAAGCGGCACTTGTCAGATGATATAAGCAATCTCCAAATTGTTACCTGGACTTGCTATGCTTCTGATATTTCATAGGTGCATGTCATCTCATGTAGAAGATACGTGGAGAGGAATTTCATTGATGCTGTATCTTTAATTTGTTTCATGTTTAATTGGTAGCGAACTCTAACACTTGAGCTTCAGATGCTCTTGATTGTCCTTTTACCTCTAATTCCTCCTGCTGTGATTCAGAAGTACTGTAGGGCGCCTGGGTGGCTCAGTTGGTTAAGCGACTGCCTTTGGCTCAGGTCATGATCCTGGAGTTCCAGGATCGAGTCCCACGTCCGGCTTCCTGCTCAGCAAGGAGTCTGCTTCTCCCTCTGGCCCTCCCTACTCTCATCCTCTCTCTCTCATTCTCTGTCTCTCAAATAAATAAATAAAATCTCAAAAGTACTGTGATAACTTATAAACAAATGATTCAGTGGCTTTGACTAAGAGGATTTGCTACGAAAATATTCCATAAGTAATTTCATAAAGTATTTTTGTAAAATGAAATTGTTTTCATATAAAATTTTATCAAATATTTCCTGAGTGGGGATGCACTCATAAGTTTTTTAAATTGTGCTTTTAAGACCTTATTGAAATTTTATGTTAAAATTTTGGACAGTCCAAGCATTTTAAACACCTATTTTTTTTTTTAGATTTTATTTATTTATTTGACAGAGGGGAGAGAGAGAGCACACAGGCAGGGGAGTGGCAGGGAGAGGGAGAGGGAAAAGCAGGCTCCCCGCTGAGCGGAGAGCCAGATACGGGGCTCCATTCCAGGACCCTGGGATCACCACCTGAGTCAAAATCAAGGATGCTTAACTGAGTCACCCAGGCACCCCCTAAACACCTCTATTTTTTAATTGAAAATTTTAGCAGCTTAGGGCGCCTGGGTGGCTCAGTTGGTAAAGCATCCTTGATTTTGGCTCAGGTCATGATCTCAGGGTCATGAGATCAAGCGCCCTATAGTGGGTGTGGAGCCTGCTTAAGATTCTCTGTCCCTCTTCTTCTCCCCCTCCCACTCACGAGCACGCGCTCTCTCTTAAAAAAAGAAAGAAAATTTTAGCAGCTGGGCAAAGTTTATACCATTCATTTACTTAGAACAGTTTTTAATTCCAAGCCCAATAAATAATTTTTGAGTTAATTATTGACAATCTGTAAGTTCAGTATTGATCCTATAATTATAATTAAGAAATTGTGTTCCTTAATATTTTTATTGTAAAATTTTCTATAAATATAAACCCAAACTGTATTTTCACCTTTATGTATAGAATAATGAAAACACTGTTTTATTATGTTACCTCTGATTTGTTCTTTTGGCACAGTGATTCTCAACCTTTGATGTGTGTCAGAATCACCTGGAGTGGTTGTGCTGTGCTCTCCTCCCAGAGTGTCTGATTCAGTAGGTCTGGGGCATTGCTGGTCCTGCTGGACTATTCTTTTAGATCCAGTGGTTAGGAATTCTAGCAAATAGTGATCTTTATGATTTTCAAATGTAATGAATGTGAAACATAAGAGAATATAAAAAAGGTAAGAAAGATTTAGCATAGATTTCATGGTTTGTAAAGTTATATTTAAGTTGCCTTTTTTTTTTTTTTTTTGAGGGGTGGGACAGGGAGCGGTGGAGAAAGAATCTCAAGCAGGCTCCACGCCCAGCGTGGAGCCCAACACAGGACTCAGTCTCACGACCCTGAGATCATGACCTGGGCTGAAATCAGGAGTCACTTCCTTAAGTGACTGAGCCACCCAGGCGTCCCTAAGTTGCTTTTTAACCATATTCCCTTTCTTGCTGTTCCCAAGATACTGCATTCCACTTCTTTGGATTTAAATGTTTATAGTGCTGACAGTATGACTGCTATTACTTGGTAAATCACCAAATGTACATTTGCTAGTTTTCTTTGAGAGGTTGCAGCATTGCAGTGACTTTTATGCTGTCAACTTTGCACCAGTATTAGAAAGTGAATATAAATAGGTTTCTACAAAACACATGGCCGAGTACCTGATACTCAATGGATGCTCAGTAAATGTTGGAATGAGCAATGAATGTACAAGCAGCCCCTTTTCTTCCACCATAGCAGAGTTACTCCTTGAAAACTTGGCTGATCCAACTTTGAATATCTGAGAGTTATCTGGTGTGTTGACTTCACCATTTTTGCCATTTTTGCTTCTTATGTTTGTATTCCTGAAGGATGATTATCTCACTGATAATTTAGCCCTTCTACTCGCAAGAGTGGGAGACAAGTTAAACATAAAATTAAGCCCTCACTTTCCTCTTACGTGTTAGTAATACTTATTCGCTGAAATAGGTGGTATTAACTTAAAATTCCTTTGGGGATGATTTGGTTTCATTATTCAAGCTGGCCTTGAGGGTCTTTTAAACATATTTTTAAAAACCTTATTGGCTAATCTGGAATATAAGTGACAGCAAGTTAGATGTTATTTTTGTCTTTCTTCCATATATACAGGAACTTCAGTTCTTTATTCTAACCAAGTTTATTATGATAGTTCCCAAAATATTGAATACATTGAATATCTAATGTTACATTTTCTAATAATTTCACTGCAATTACAGTGATGTTGTTTTAGCTTTGCTTTTTGATGGCTGTCCAGTTGATTATAACAGATTAAGAGTCACTGTAGACAAACTACCTGTTCATACCAGTGTTCACAAAGATGCTTCTTTCACATGAGAAAATGGACAGGAGAGCTTAATAGTGTTTTCAAGTGGAAATTAAGAGAAAGCTCCATTCTTGTCCTAGCTCTGATGCCATAATTTCATAGACTTCATAAAACATTTCCTTTTTTAAAAATTTATTTATTTATTATTTTAGAGAGAGAGAGAGAGAGCACATGCACACACAAACTGGTGGGGGGAGGTGTTGGGGGGTCTGGGAGGGGCAGAGGGAGAGAGAGAATCTCAAGCTAACCCAGTGCTGAGCATGGAACCTGATGTGGGCCTTGATCCCAGGAGCCTGAGATCATAACGAGCTGAAATAAAGAGTTGGATGCTTAACTGACTGAGCCACCCAGGTGCACCTCATAAAACATTTCTGTACTGCTCCTCCTTAGTTCTTGAGGATATTACAAGAGTGAATTAAATAGCTATTTTGAATGGCTGAAGATAGTGGTAAGAAAGATACTCCATAAGCCACACAGATTTAGGAAAACTATGAATTCAGCTGTGGACATGCTGAATTTGAGTGTCTGGAAGGACACACCCTGTTGATGGCCAAGAAACATGAAAATTGAAACTGAGTTCAGGGCTCCAGAATTATATTTTTAGTGGTTAGCCTAGAAGTGATCATCAGAGCCTCAAGATTCCACCCCACTCCCAGAAGTGGATCTACCAAGAAAACCAGACAAACCCTTAGGAACTGCTGGAGCTTAGGAGGAATCAGAAAATTGAACCACAGTCGTTTGACCAGGGCTTCACCGAAAGCCTGGTTCTTCCTCCTGCACCATGTTGCCTGCTGATAGCTGTTGCTTTTGATAAACTAATGAACAGAGTCTCCACACATGTAGCTTATGTTCGTGAGGGAAGATGAGACCGATCAGGTGGTAATAAGTGTTAAGAAAAAGCAGGGTGAGTGGGGCAGGGGGAAGAAGTGAGGGCCATGGGATGACTGGGAGGGGATGGGTCAAGGTCAGGAAGGTCTCAGCTGAAGCAAGTGACTCAGCAGTATGAAGTAAGGGACAGAGAGGTAGAAAGGGAGTGTGCCAGGGCCTGGAACAGCAAGGAGGCAGAAGCAGTTTGAGGGGTAGAATGTTGCTGACCCAGAAGTACAGGTGCAGGGCAGAGGGGCATGAAATGAGGCTGCCAGCCTCTGTGCCAGCCTTAACTTGTGGGGGAGACCTCTGAAATACTCGGGAGGCACATCCTTCAACTGTGAGTGTGAACAGTCCTCATTCTGAAGCATTAAAACATTTGGAAAACAGTAAATCCCAACTTCTCCCTTCAAATCTGTACTGTAAATTTTGAAATCTAAAAAGGTTGTGCAGCATTAAGAAAGTACTTTTGAGTTTGTTGGATGGTAACACACTCATGTTCCTTTTTGGATTGCATTGCTTTGGTTGCACCCTGCAATGAAAGAACCCTGCCTTGAGAACCTGTAGATCCATTAGCCAGACCTCGGGCAGGTTGTGTCCTGGCTCAGAGCCTCCGGTCATCTCTCTGAAGTGCCATCCTTGATAATGGCCTTCTTCAGGGAAGCTGCCTGACCAGCTGTGGCTGAGGAGATGAAGAAGGCCCAGGAAGAGTAGCTCCTGCTTTTATTTTTTTATTATTGGTGTTACTCTTGAGTTTATTTAGAGAAAGGGGTTAAGAAAATAAGGAATTTGGAAAACCACCCAAGTAGATGATCTTCAGGGTCCTTCCTGTTTTAGAGTTCTGTAAAGCTGTTTTTATTAGTCCTCAAGTGTACGTTGCTACCACATAATTTAGCCATAACAATGTTTAGTATCTGTTGGTGATCTCAGGCATTTCTGACAGAAGTGCTTCTTGACTAATCTTGTATTTGGTTAAAGGGCTTCCTTAGTGTTAGTCTCTACTATGTTTAATGGTATTTGTTTTGTGATTATTTCTGAAATCTGAACAAGAATTGACAAAATTATCTGTACAAACTTTATACTTATGTCTATTTTTTCACCTATTTGTAAAATTTTATAAATTAGAATATTATAATTCTCTGAAGAGAATAGGAAAGAAACATTAGAGTGGAACTTTTCCCTATTCCCTCTGACTAAAATGTTTTTATGAACTGTTGCCAAGAAGTTCCTGTAGATACAGTTTCGCCTTGTATACTCTTAGGATGGATGGCCGGCCAACTGCTGGTAAAAAATATTTTGACTAGGGAAGATAAATCAAAAGTGGTTAGTAAAAGAACGGCTAAGTGTTTTCTGAAAGTACCATATTTAGTTAATGGTTATTCTTCGTGGTTGCACTCACTTTTGAAGACATGGTCTTGCCAGGTGTTGCTGCTACTTTGTCTGTCTTGAATGACAATATGGAATTAGAGAAAGTCAGAGGTGAGAAATGGTCAGGTGACTCCCTGGTCAACACAGAGCCTGTTCCATCCAGCCTTAGGCTGTTTTGTACTCCTTTTGCTTTGACGGCCGAGATGACATGCCTGTCACTTGGATGTTTTCATATTTTGTACACTTATCATGATACATATACTTTGCAGTGGTGCAGATATATTGATCCATAAATGATTGGTGTCACATACTGAATCAGAATACATGAATTCAGGTCTAGAAAGAGACCTGTGTATTTCTCAATGTTTCTTTCCGTATGACCACTGGGAAGGTACGAAGACGACTTTATGCTGTTGACGTAGTGGTATTGTTGTGCTGTAATTTCAGTAGCTGCTCATGGCAGCTGTTAGTCGAAAGTAAATTGAAAGCCAGCTGGTTCAGATATCACAGTGGTGAAGATCAACAGAGTACTGTGAAACTGGGACTCAATTATGGCAACAGGAGACTGTCCCAGCTGATTCTCAGATGTGTTTCATCTGACACTCCCAGCTCCATCTCTTGACCACCTTACTCCATTTGAAAAACACTTTCTTCAAGGGATGAATTGCAGGTCTTGGTAGAACAGACTTTGGGCTTCTTGGTGAGTTTACCATTTTTCAGTTCTTGTGTGACCTTCAGATTATTAAAGTTAATGTTAATGTCTTGCTCAAATTTCTTTTGTTTCTTTCACAGATATCAAAAGAGCGGAGGAAATATATATTGTATTAAGCAGTCGATAAGGAAGTGATGTTTAGGGCCGTGGAATTTCTTGGACCACTCCTAGACAAAGCGCTCTACATCTTTATTGCCAATTGAATGCAGGGTAATGTGAGTCCAGTGCTCTCCATGGTGAGCTTTTGTCCATGACTGAAAAATTCCTGGACCCCTCCCCAGTAGTAGATTTTCTCCGCCTCTGCTTACTGTAGCCCTACCACCAGGTGGCCACCGCCTCTCTCCTTTCATAGGTACATGCATTTCCCTACCCAAAAAGTACCTATCCCTTAGACATTCCATCTAAAACATTGAAAACAGAAATAAAGATGCCAGTGAGGGAAAGTTAGAAACCACTTCAAATCCTAGGCACTTCCTAATTCCCACTGACAGTTCTTGCATGTGTTTTGTAATAGTTTACAGTTGATATATAGGTAGAAAATTGATAGTGAGAGGTCGAGCTGCTCTCATAGTAGTAGTAGTGACTCAGAAGAGAGAGTTGTTGGGCTGTAAAATGAGCAGATTGCCTTTTCAGTGTCTTTTTCTACTCCATCAGAGTGGCAGCTTGCTCCGTCTTCATCAAACATTAAATTAAATGTCTAATTTATCATAGTACCTCTGACGTTCAAACTTATATATGTTGCTGTAATCCTTACAAGTTGTGAGGGTATGTACTTCCATTTGGACAGATGGTATTTTTGATACAGCCGCTATAATCCTGCTAGGTTGATTGGACATCAAAATTTTATATTCACACTATTACCTTAATTGTAGAGAGATTCTTGGGTGGCTGTGGAAAGTCGTCTAACATGTGTTCTTCCTTGTACCTCCAAGGTTCTAAATATTTATCAATCATTACTTATTTATACTCTGTAATGCCATACTTTATTGGTGAATATTCCACTTTTCCGAGGGCATTAAGTAGGTTCTCTGCAGTATCTAAGAGAAATATGAGCATATCCCTGTCAACCTGTCAGTGAACTTCAAATCACAGTTTATGATCTTCAGATTAATAAAAGCAAGTCTCCTCCTACCCCCAAAATGAAAATGACAGGAACATGCATCTAGGGCACAATATTTTATTTTATTTTTTTTTAAGATTTTATTTTTTTGACACAGAGAGAGAAATAGTGAGAGAGAGAGAGAGAAGCACAAGCAGGGTGAGCAGCAGGCAGAGGGGGAGGGAGAAGCCAAATTCCCCGCTGAGCAGGGAGCCCGATGCGGGGCTCGATCCCAGGACCCTGGGATCATGACCTGAGCCGAAGGCAGCCACTGAACTGACTGAGCCACCCAGGCTCCCTCTAGGGTACAATATTTTAAACTCAAAATACTTACTTTTTTGAGACTTGGTTATGTCACATTAATTTAGATTCTGAATTTGTGATCAGTTTTTTTTTTAAGATTTTATTTATTTATTTGAGAGAGAGAATGAGAGAGAGAGAGCATGAGAGGGGGGAGGGTCAGAGGGAGAAGCAGACTCCCCGCTGAGCAGGGAGCCCGATGCGGGACTCGATTCCGGGACTCCAGGATCATGACCTGAGCCGAAGGCAGTTGCTCAACCAACTGAGCCACCCAGGCACCCTGTGATCAGTTTGATAGACTGAAGTTACCTTTACATTCTGAATAAATGAAATATTAAGCAAGAAGAAAAAGCTAGATGTAGTTCGTCTTTGAGGTATTCTATCACAGTTTTAGAATCACTAAATGCTGCTATGGATCCATTCATTAAATCAGGGCACAGATACCTATATTTTTAGTGGCAGCAATAAAAAAATATGTTTTTACAATACGGAATAATCCAGTCCTTTCATTTTCCTGCCCATTTAATCTGAACAGGTAATGTTTCACTATATTGAGAAACAATCAAGACTCTGATAACAGCTTTCTGGATTATTGCGGGAATCATAGCACTGATTTATAGGGTCTCATTAAAAGTACACTTTAGTTATACACTAAGATCTGTCCCTGAGAATTTAGAAATACCAAAGTGAGCACATCATGGCTTGGGGTGGGTTACCTCCTGCTAATGGAATGTAGCTTCTTTGAGTTGTGGTTATTTTTCCTAAATTCTTCCTTTAAGGAAGTCAAAACCCTTACCTAAAAAGAAACATGTTACCTAACCAGGAAGAGAGAAAATGAAATCTGATTCTTTTTGACAATTTTGGTGCCCACTACCGAACAAAAGACTTCTTTAAGGAAGTTCTTTGTTCAGGGGTTCTTTGCCTTTGAATAGGAGCCATCCAATATATTGAACATTTTCTACCAAGTGCAGTAGCGTAGCGCCAGTTTCTGTTTTTTTAGCTCCTCACATAGTAAAACCAGTTCTGTCAGCAGGCATAGTATGAAATGCCCCAGCACATGTATTACCTACCAGAGAAAATACAGACATATAAGACAGGATCCTAGTTCCAATACACTTAACTCTAAATAGGTGAAGGGAGCATTTTAAGAACAGATACAAGTGGGTGAAAATGAGCACTGTGTGTTGTTAAGACTCTAACTAGATTAGTTGGACTAGAGGGATGAGTCATCAAAAAAAAAAAAAGGCAATTCCAGAACACATTGAGGAATGCCTTCTTAAGGGTGAGGCACTAACAAAGTATGTGTGTGGAAGGAAGAAATGGTTTGGTGAAGCGGAGTCAGGGAGCTTGATTTACGCTTGCTTATGGAATTAAAAATGACAGAGGTGGAGGGGCTGTGCTCTGGAAGCAGCAGGAAGCCCGGGGCTGGAGCTTTGCTGGGGGTGGGGTGGCGGCTGGAGGGCTGAGTTGAAGGCCTGAATATAGCACCTCACAGAGGGGCTGTGCTGAGAAGGAGCTGCTGCTAGCAAGGATGCCCACAGTTTGGGGACAAGCGGACACAGAGGAGCCCCTTCCAAATTTCACCAAACTTTGGCCTGATTTTGTAGTGATTTGTCCGAATATTTCTGCCCCATTATTCTAAAAGGTCCAGCTCAATTCCTTTTGTCCCTAAGGAGCACCCCGGGGTCAGGAAAGACCTGTGAGCCTCAGTGAGTTGAGGGAGGAGAGAGAGCCCTGAGAGAAATGTAGGGGAGAAGGAACATGCAGAGGTCTTTAAAATCCATGCTGGAGTCCTACTGTGTTACCCGCCCACAGAACCTTTCCTCAAATCCTTTAAATTTAAGGTCTTTATTTTTTTTATACATACTGTAATAAGTTGAACAAAGGTATGCTTTTCAGTTAATTTGAGATACACAATTTGATTTAAATGCTAAAACTTACCAGTACCTCCAAACAAATGTTTGGAAGAAATTAGCAAGTTGGAGAATTTGCTGTAACTTTGAACAATTTAATGTATTATTTATCTGATGAATAACATTTGCTGAGTTAAGTGTGTCACCCAATTGAATTTCCTTCTGGAAATGTGAGAGTAAGATGAGGGAGGTAGACAGACACACTGAAGCCAGTTAGGAAGACATTTTCAAAGTGAAACTTCCACTGTGCAATTTTATTTTTGTCAAAGTTTTCAAACAGAAAACACTTATTTACCTTTCCTGTGACTGAGACACGCCATTTAAATTTTACACATGAAATAGAATATGTAAACACAAGCTAGGCATAATAGATTCCCACTCTGAATCAGTCGCACTGGGTGTTTAAAAAAATCCTAAATAAAGGATATTTAATCATAAAAATGGGTAGGATTAAAGGCAAGAGAAATAGCATGATATGAATTCTAACACACAAAGCACTGTGAATTTTAATGATAGGCTTTATTTAAAACATGTATAAAATAGATGTGATTGCCTAGGTGCTTTCTGGATATCATGTTTGTAGTACTGAACCATGTTATCCTCATTCTTGGTTTAAAATTGTCCTTTAAATGATGAGATGCACTTTTTTTCCCAAGATTTTATTTATTTGAGAGAGAGAGTGAGTGAGCAAGAGAGAGAGAGAAGGAGCAGGGAGTGGGGCAGAGGGAGAGGAAGAAGCAGACTCCCAATGTGGGGCTCCGTCCCAGGACCCTGGGATCATGACATGAGCCCAAGGCAGACGTCCAACTGACTGAGCCAACCGGGCGGCCTGCACTTTTTTTTTTAAAGCAAAATTTTAAAACGGATTATTAGACATAAATGGTATCTCAGAATTAAGGTATGGTTCTGCAAAAGTTGATTTAAACTAATCAATGTTGAAAGAGTCTGGTTTAACATGTATATGTTGGCAATGCAACGCAGACATTGCAAATGCACAGCATTGGTAGAGATTTGTGGAACAGTTGGCATAGAAAACGTTCCTAGGCAGCTCTGTAAGCATGTAGCTGTTTTCATCCTGTTCTAGAGTGACTAACAGATGTATGTTACTCATGGTGACTAACTTTTCTTAAATTTCTGAATCAGAACGAGTAACCACTCAACTGGATTGTTCTCTGGGGAGGACAAATAGTGGTAGAAATGAGGCTTCCCCACAATCACACCACGGAGCTTGGAAGTCACTGCAGTCCTGAGCCTCTCCAGTGTTTTGGTTCTAAGAATGAGGACTAATGTATTAACCAGAGTGCTAATTTATTAATTCATAATTACCAAAATGTCCGTGTTGGACAGACAGACTTCTTTCTCCCTTCTGGCCCTCAAGGTAGCTGTTGGAGTTGTGAACCTAGAGTCCTGTCAAAGGTGAAGAGAGAGTTACCAGAGAGAATCCATTTCAGGACTGTTTCTTTCCCTTTCAGAGAAGATCTCCTATTTTTTACTTCCCCAGACAGAGCCAGAATCTTGGTTTTCCTTTCCTGGGATTCATACCGACTGTTCCCTTCTCCAGTTCTGATGGTAATCACACACGCTGGATCATAATCACATTCTGATTCTGGGCTGGATGTTAAGATCTTTTCCTTGATTATTTTATAAAGTTCTTGAGAAAAACACATTTACTGGTTCTTAGCTTATTTCCGCCCATATCCAATCTTACCCTTATTGATTTTTCTAAATTTCTTCTCCTGGGAGCAGCCCTATCTTCCTTTCCTCTGGATCTTGAGGAGCAGCTCGCTGTCACATCTGAGTGTGCCCTGTGAGGATATTGAAGCCAAGAGGATATAGCGGTACTTGGGCACACCTTGTAGTCTCCTTCAGCAGACCACCTGGACAATGAGAGACAGGGTTTCCTGGGATTATATTTATCATTGTATCCCCAGGGACTTGGCACCTTGAGGAAGGAAGAATGGTTTTTTTCTTACAGGTTCTCCCTGGCATGTTCTTAAGTGCAGTTACTCCGTTCCCCACACTTGCTTTCTAGCTCTTCACTGAACCTTTCAGATGTTTTTCTGTTCTCCCAAGTTGACACCATCTAGTTTTTATTTTACTCTCTTCCATTCCTCCTCATCTGTAATATTGAACTCCAGGTCACATTCCCACCTTCCCTGGGGCAGAGACCTCAGACTCAGTCAAACTGTTTGCTCAACTTTCACCATCATGTGAGGCAGTTCATCCCTTCCCTGCCATCATGGTTCCTTCATCTTCTCATCTCCAGAGTTTTCTCCCTCTCTTTCCCTACCTACTGCCTCCCACCCCAAGGTTAGACCGTTAGCATTCTCGTCTACTTCTCTGTCTTTGCGGTAACTGTCGTCTTCCCTGATGACCCTCCGACGGTGGTATGTTTTATGTGTCTTTACTGTTGCATTCATCACACTGTTTTTATTCCTTTCTTTCCTGCTAGACTGTGAGTTCCTTCAGCATCCTGATGGTTCTGAAACCTGACACTCCCTGCCATGTAAATGTCACTTCAGTGGGAACACAGTATACTGCCATTCTTTCCCTCCGTTTGTTTCATTGGACTGAACAAACTCTGTTGAACACCTACTATGTTTCAGGCACTTTTATTGCTGCTGAGGATACAGTGGTGATACAGATGAAAATAGTCCCTGCTCTCACTGAACCTAGAGTGTATGGTTGAGGGATACAGAACACTGAATTGGAAATTACACTGATGGGCCGTCTGTAATCAACAAAATTCTAGAAACTTTGTAATGGTTGGTATTTTTTCTTGTGCTTTCTTCAAAAAGCTATTTGGAGGTGTTAAGTGTGAAAATGTGTTTGCCTTCTTGGAAACAAAATATAGCATTAAACATACAGAATCTAAACTGAATAAATGAGACTGAAAGACAGCTATCAGTTCTCTAACAAACTTGCTGACAACGGGAACAGAAAGAAAGGATTCTTAGTACATTTATTAATCTCCTGTACTTTATTTTTGATGCCTAAAATTTTCCCTTTTACACTAAATAACTGTTATGAAATTGGAAATCATTAGATGCATCATTGTTTAAATCAGCATTATTATTTTTTTAAAGATTTTATTTATTTGAGAGAGTGAGAGAGAAAGCACGAGCGAGGGGTGGGGCAGAGAGAGAAGGAGAATCAGACTCCCTGCTGAGTCAAAGGCAGATGCTTAACAGACTGAGCCACCCAGGTGCCCCTAAATCAGCATTATTAAAAGTGACTTTGAACATGTATAAAATCAGTATTTTTGATGATACTCTAATTCAAAACTGTCAACTTTTCTTTTTCACCTGTACTTTCAGTTAGACATCTTATAGATTAACATCTGTCCCAAACTAGACACCTTTTAAGCAAATTGTTATATCTCAGACGGAGAGTTGATTTTTCCAACCGAAACACCAGTATGCACTATATATACCTAGCCTTTTCCACATGAGTGTTCATGAGGCGAGCATGAAAAATATAATTAAAACTCACACCTGGCCTGGAGGAGGCCAGGTTCTTTTTCTGGAAAATCATTTATTCCTTAATTTAGAAATTAAGTTTTCCAAGAAATTGTTACCCAACTTACAGCCAAAACACAATTTCATGCTTAATTTTGTTGGCAGGAATCTTTATTGAAAAGAGCTTAAGTTTTTCTTTCCCATTTTCTTAAAAGTACTTAATTATATGTTTTTCTTTTAATAAACTGACATCGCTGGAAAAGCTGGGGAGAGCCCAATTTTAATGTGAAGAATGGAACAATACCTCTTTCTAGCTACATTTGCTCATTAATAATAATGATTATTATATTGTGGAAGTTCTCAAAGTACGTTCCTCAAAATGGTACTAGGTGACCCTCAAAAAGCGTAGGGGTCAAATAAGTGTTCAATACTGAGTAATATGTGATTAAACAGGTTCATTGACTTTAAGATTTCACAAAGTTTTTAAAATGCTCTGTACTGCTGCTGCTTAAACTTGAAGGTTGTGTACAATATGGATCTTATTCACATGAAGATTCTGATTCAGTAGGTCTCGGGTAGGGCCTGAAAATTCTGCATTTCTTACAAGTTCTAAAGTGCTGCCAGTGTAACTGGTCCACAGAATACCCGTTAGATGGGTATTAAGGAGGGCACGTTCTGCATGGAGCACTGGGTGTTACACGCAAACAATGAATCATGGACCACTACATCAAAAACTAATGATGTGTAAGATATGGTGACTAACATAACATAATAAAATAAAATTTAAAAAAATTTTAAAAGTTAATTATTAATTAAAATTTAAAAAAAGAAAACAAGGTTTTTAGGGATCTTCCAGAGGAAACAGGCTCTCTAGTATTTCCCAGATGTACTAATCACAGGAACCTTGTTTTTGATGAACTAGAAGTCATTTGTGGAGCATATTTTTAGAATTTTAAATTTTAAATGGAATTTTTCAAGTGACAAATGAATGTATAATTTAAATAGAAGTCTAATGCAGAACCTCTAAGAAATCTAATACAGAACTAGGTTATTATCAGCTAGACAGTTTAGTATAAATCCCAAGACACTGAAAAATCATTTAGCTAGTCCATGTAAAAAGAAAAATCAATATAATGAACTAAAAAGACAACCACTGCCTAAGATAGCAGGTTGTTACTTTGTTACTAGGTTGTATACTTTTATCTTTAATAGACCTTATAAATATTATTAAATGCCCAAGTCCTTTATTAAACAATTTTACATTATTTTTATTGCCTCTAGTAATTCACTTATAAATTACAATATTTCAAAATCCCCATATGTGCTGTGTTAGTGATTTCATTAGTTTTTAATCTTTGTTAACACTAGCATTTGATATGAAAAACTAATGATAAAAACAAATCTTTTATTTAAACAGCTTGAGATTTGATATGGCTTAGATAGTCTTAATTGCAAATGATATGAAACAGTAGTCTAGGGAGGTTTTTGAGTAATCTATTGAACCTAAAGCAAATTTTTAAATGTAAAAGCTTAATAAAATTAATTAATACATTCTGGTGGGCTTTTCTCCACCTGGGTCCTTCTGCTGCACCTGGTATAGCATCCCCATTTATTCATGCCTTTTGAAACCCTTCTTTGAGCGTCTGCCTTCGTGTTTGAGCTCTTACTGCCTTGTTTATCTCAAGCTGCATTTTATTGTAGTTGCTCTTTTATTTGTCTTTAGACAGTCCCTTTAGACTGTAAATTGGATTGGAGGCCAGGGTCTTATTCATCATTATACTCTCAATAACATCTAGTTTATAGTGTAGTACGTAATAAGTGGAAGATCAATAATGCTTTAAATAAATTATATCTTTATAATTCAGCATGAAAAATATAATTTTTTAATCTTATGATTCTTAAAAATGTAAGCTAATTTTTTTTCCCTATCCTCATTAGTGGTTGTATTAGTTTCACTTGCCTATCATGTAACAAGCCCTCTTAAATCTCGGTGACTCAAACAATGGTTTTTAAATTTCACACAAATCTTGGTTAGTAAGGAGGTTCTTCTGCTGATCTTGCCTGGGCTCACTCAGGTGGCTCCAGTAAGCTGGATACTTAGTCAGGGCAGGACTTTCTAAGATGGCCTGTCTTACATATTCTGAGGTATTGGCCAGAGTGGCTGGGAGTACGGAGCCTCTGTCTACGTGGCATCTTTTAATCCTGAGCTCTTTCACAGCATAGTGATTTCAGGATTCCCAAAGAAGAAGAAGAAGCTCAAGGCCTCTTAGACCTAGCCTCAAGTGTTGCGCACGATCTACATTGGCCACATTTTGTGAGTCCCCAGAGGCCAGCCCCACATTCAAGGGGTGAGCAGTGGGTTCTGCCTCTTCCTGAGGGGACCAGCAAAGGCAGTGCTCACCTGGAGTTACTCTGTATGTATTTCTTACCACTAGGTTAAATTAGAACATCAGTACAATTTTATTTTCTTCAGCTTCTCACCCCTCTCATGTTGATATCATGGGCAGTTTATTTAGACTTTAATTTTCAGTTGTCTGAATTATCTGCTTAGCACTGTTTTTTGTGTCCTGATCCTTCTTCTGTCGTATATGTTATTTGGTTGCAGAACTTCCTTTAAAGATTGTGGAAGCCAAACTCCCCTGAGTCCCAATATGTCTTACATGCTCTTACGTTACGTTTGTGGATTGTGTCTAGATATAGTTCATTTCATTTTGTTCATTTATTGACCCATTTTAAATGATTAGTTTTCAGCTCTGAGAAATTTTTATTTCTTTTAGTATTTCTCTTCTTTTTTTCTCTCTTCCTAGTACTATTACTGGTAAATAATTATAACCCTGAACTAGTCTCTAGTCTCCAAACTTCTTTTATCTTTTTCATCTTTTTTCTTTCTTTTTTTTTTTTAAGTTTCTGAATGATTTAGATCATTCTTATGCAATACATTTTGTTTTTAAGTAATCTTTACATCCACTTGGGACTCAATTCACAATCCCAAGATCAAGAGTCACATGCCCTACAGACTGAGCCAGTCAGGTGCCCTTCTTATGAAATACTCTTAAAAAAAGAGAGAGAGAGAGTGCACACACACCCACACATGCTTGGTGGGCGAGGGGAGAGGATGAGAGAAACTCAAGCCTACTCCACTCGGGGCTTGATCTCATGACCCTGAGATCACAACCTGAGCTGAAACCAAGAGTCCCACACCTAACTGACTGAGCCACCCATGCGCCCCTCAATTTTGAAAAAAAAATTTGTTCTCTTTATTCCATTGATTGAGATTTTTATTTTTATCCTATAACTTTATTTCAAGGTCTCTGGCTGTTTCTCCTTAATGTACACAGCTTTCAATTTAAAAACAGCTTCATTCAGGCACAACTGGGTGGCTCAGGTAAGCGTCCAGCTCTTGATTTCAGCTCAGGTCATGATCTCAGGATTGTGAGATTAAGTCTGGGTGTGGAGCCTGCTTAAGATTCTCTCTCTCCCTCTTCTGCTGCCCCCCCCACCCCTATATAAATAAGTAAGTAAGTAAGTAAAGCATCATTAAATGTTATTTCTACATACTTCACTTTACTTTCCCTGTTTAGGGAATTGGTCCCTTCTGGGCATCAGTAGCTGACTGAGGCCCTGCTCTGTCTGGATCAACTCCTCCTTTGACCTTGTCAACTGTTTGAGCATGTCCAGGACAAGGGCAGACCACCCTGCTGCACTAGCTCTACCCTTGATCATCTGATCTTGACCCTGACCTAAGAACCTAGGACCTGGTATCTGAGTAGCCTGAGTGTGCAGCCTACCCCCCACCCCCACTTGAACCTGCTCCAAAGCAGTCCCTCTTCTGTTTGGTGCTATGGTTCCCTCTGGCATTTTGCCATAGGTTTATAGTCATTATTTTTCTGACTTTTTAGCACACTGGTGTCAGTTCTAAAATTTCTAGACTAATTTTCTTATTTTAAAAAAGAAAAAGGCCTTTTCTGTCATTTCATGGTGTTGTGAGTTGGAAAAGAGTAGAAATGTATGCTCATCATGCCTTTTGATCCAGTCATCACCCCTCAGCTTTAATTACATTCTTAGCCTTTTGATTACCCCCATCTTTTTATCAACCTGTCTTTTTATCAGCCCTTAACATTCCAGGCTTCTTCTTTTTCCTCATCTGTGTAACAGATCCCAAATCCTACAAGGTGAACCTGTAAGATTTTCCAAAAAGAAATTTCCATTTTTCCTTCTTAGCTGTCCATAACAAATAAGATACTTTTTGGTTTTATTAACAGTTTTTCAATGTTTATCTGTGTTACAGGAACTGTGTCCACACTCTGCACACTCCAGGGAGCGTCATTCATATAGAACACAATGTGAACTGTTGCCTGGAGGTGTGAGCAGTGTTGAGCCTGATGTTATGTATTAACTACGTGTTTTATTTTCAAAAATTATTAGTGAATGGTATATGGGGTTGCAGACATTTTATTTTGTAGTGTAAGACCCTTTTTTTAATTGAAATAAATACCTTCAAGACATTTATGAGTTATACAATTAAGTGTCTTTTTTTAGTGTAGTTTTAGAACCAGAAGTAGATCAGTTCTCTTAAAAATGGATAGCCTTTAGTATTTGAGCTGTTAAATAAAGATTTTTTTTTTAAAGATTTTATTTATTTATTTCAGAGAGAGAGAGAATGAGAGATAGAAAGCACGAGAGGGAAGAGGGTCAGAGGGAGAAGCAGACTCCCTGCTGAGCAGGAAGCCCGATGTGGGACTCTATCCCGGGACTCCAGGATCATGACCTGAGCCGAAGGCAGTCGCTTAACCAACTGAGCCACCCAGGCGCCCCAGTATTTGAGCTGTTAAACAGTATTGCATTCTATTTATAAATACTCTAAATTTTTCTATTTACAGATCACATCTGATAAGAATTTATCATATAAGTTTGTTCTGGTATATTAATATTTTTCCGTTTTCATGAAAAAAACTATAGAAAAGTTCATAAAATGTATATACAGCTAAAAGACATTAAAGAGCTAAAATATCCGTTAATAATTGCCCATACCAGTCCAGCACTCCAAAAGTTCTTAATGTCCTCTCTAAAATCACAATCTGCATCTTCCTTGCAGAAGTAACCACTCCTTTGACTTTGATAGTCATTTCCTACAAATGCATCCTTAATAAACAGTTTTATCTTGCCTATTTTTTAAACTTTACCTAAATGGAATTCTACTGTTTGTATTCTTTTGTGACTTCTTTTATTCAACAGTATACTTGTAAGAGTCATTCTTGTTGTATAGCGCTGTTGTTCACTTGTTTTTATAGATGGAAACACAGTGCATGACTATACCACAATGTATTTACACATTTCACTGTTGTCATTCGGGTTGTTTACAATTCAGAGCTTCCATAGAGTGCTGCCATGACCTGACTTACATGATTCTCCAGTGTTTGTGTGCAAGAATATCTCTATATAATCAGGAATGGAATTAGTGGGCTATGGAATATATGTATCAGCAGCTCAACTAGATAGGTGCCAAAATGTATTCCCAAGTGATGGCTCCTTTACATACTGATCAGCAGCCTGCGATATTTACTATTGTTCTACATCTTCACCAGAATTTGATATTGGTAAATGTTTTGTCATTCTGGGGGTTGTTTATTGATATCTCACTGTAGTATGAATTTGTATTTTTCTAGTTACTAATGAGGTTGAGCACCTTATTTTTGGCCACCTAGATTTCCTCTTCTCTGAAAAGTCTGTTTACACCTTTTGCCTTTTTTAAAATATCAGGTTATCTTGTGCTGATCTTTTGATTGTAAAATCCATAAGCCAAAACACTTAACTGCTGTATATAGTTTATTCTCTAGAATTACTCTGCTGTTTGGCATATAGCTCCCTTCTAAACAAATTCTTGCCAAGAAGTTTCAATTTTTTGGATGAACTCTCTGATTAGAAGTTTAGTATGTAACTATCTGTAAGCTTCCTAAAGAGTTGCAGATTTTAGAAATGGTTCTTACTTCTAGGATATTTTAAAACTCTAACTGTGAAAAGTTCATCTAGTACTCCTTTTAGAATTCTAGAATAGATTCCATATGGTCCTGAAGGTGTTTAACTTCTGGCGCATATTCCTGATTTCCCAGTACCTCATTCTTCTGTAGTTCCAGTTTCATTATAAGTAAAGCAAAGAAACTTGTCTTTACTACATAGGATACTCAGTGATTTTTTTCTGTTTTTACTATTGCAGTATTTTGTTCATCTAATGCTTATTCCAAAATGTTTATTATCCTGTATTATTAATATCTTGGTTTGAATAAAACTTAAATAATTGTGCTTATTTTCTGTCCTTTATTATTTTTCTTAATATGTTCTTAGGCATCATTATTTGTCCTATCAGTTTTGAAATGGTTGTCATCAATCATCACAGCATTTTCTGAGCATTCAGAATGAAGTCATGAGAGGGGCACCTGGATGGCTCAGTCATTAAGTGTCTGCCTTCGGCTCAGGTCATGATCCCAGGGTCCTAGGATCAAGTCCCACATCGGGCTTCCTGCTCAGCCAGGAGCCTGCTTCTCCCTCTCCCTCTCCCCCCTGCTTGTGATCCCTTTCTCACTGTGTCTCTCTCTGTCAAATAAGTAAAATCTTAAAAAAAAAAAGAAGTCACAAGATATGTCATAGTCCAAAATACTAATGCAAAAGAGGAGAGAAAAATACATAGACTCCAGTTTATATCACTGGATAAGATGAAACAAAGTATACTTAGTATACTTTGGCCAAAAATTGTCAGTAAGGAGAGTAGAAATGAGTAAATAGAGGAAAATACAGCATGTAGTTGATCTTCTATCCCAGAAAGATTTAGCACAGAGACAATTTTGTGGATTAGTATCATCTGTGATAAAAGTGATTATAGATATTGAGTCATAGGCTTTGTCCATATATATTACATGCATAGCTGAATGTTACATCCATACCCTGCATTTTTTTACATCTACATTCTCAAGATTCAGTACTCAGTCTTGAATGTATCTAGCCTGCAACCTTGGGCAGAAAAATTTCCCATTACTCAATGATAGTTCACTGTAAGATTGAGATACACACACATACACAAATACCAATAGTTGCACATAAAAGCTTCTTTGTCTTCAATAAAGATGATAGTGAAAGTACAGAGTCTGCCTTCCAAAAAGTGTTTTTACAAGGTGCAAAAGAATGCAGTTCAGCAGAATGTTAAAAATAGACCTGGGCAAGAGGAAATTTAGTAAGTAAAGCCTGGGATAAAATGAGAAGACACTTGTAGAGTTGGTCACAACCTCATCTCAGGTTTGTACAGCCAGACAGAGAAACAGCACTAAGATTTCCAGTGTCTATCATGCCTTCAGAAAAAGCACAGCTTCCTGCCCTGCAGGTGCCTTTTAACAGATAGCTGTGAAATGATAGACAACATTCCGAAAACTGAGGAACACTCACATCAATTCAGAGTGTAGAAGTTGTCTTATCTTAGTGTCTGCCTCGGACACTTGAATATTTAACTCCGAAAGGAAAGCCCGTCCTGAGCTTCCTCTCCTGGCTCAACTTTTAATTTTGATTAAAAACAATATAACCATTAGCCAAATTTGATTAAAAGTATAAAGACAGTAATAATAAAGGCAAATACAAGTTTGTCACAAAACCATTAGTTTTTGATCCAGCTCTTAGGATCATAACCTAAAATGTCTAACCTTGTTCGTCAATAGCAGCCCTTCAGAGGTTTATAGACATCTGCTTGTCTGCATAGTCCTTCTCTTCTTGAGCTCAGACTTACTCTTCTTGTTCTGTTAGCTGCCCTTCCCATGTCCCCCAACTCCCACCCCCACACTAAGGTCTGAGCTCCTGTGGAGTAGGAGCTGTCATTCATTTTGTCCCTGTTCCTGTGCCTGGTAAGAATGACTGAATACTTTGACCATCCTACTCATCCTCCCCTGAATGGATACATTTGCATCTGCTTCTGCAAATGTGCCGCCTGTAACTGGACCTGGACGTGTCCCAAGGAGCCTGAAGGAGAGGTGTACACTAACATGTCCCCGTCTTCCTGTCATCTTAAATACTGATACCAACACAGTATAAAATCACCTTGTCTTTGGAGCAGCTTTGTCTCATGCATGGTTCACTCATTCTGCTCTTGAACCTGAAGTCCCTAGATCTTTTCCCTAGCGTGCTGCTAAGCTAACCTCAATATAAGACCCCACATTTATTCCCGTTGTTTTTATCTCGTAGAGGTAGCTCATTATTGCAGTATAGCAATCTTTTCTGTATTTTAATTTTATTATATGGATTAATTCAGTATTCATAGTCACTGAAGAATTTGAGCATGCCTGTGTATTATTTACATTATAGCTAAACTTTTTGGTTAGGATTGGGTCAAGAACAAAGTTCTCTGGCATTACATTAGAAACCTTTGTAGGAAGATATGTTTCCTTCAGACATTTTCAGGCTGCGAGAGTCAGCAGTTGCCCTGTGCCAGCCGCAGTTCTCTGATGATTATAATATCGTGGGGGACTTCTAATATACATGCCTCACTGGAGTTTAGACGCACTACATTTCCATGGTTACACTGCCAAAGACAGAAATTAGAACAGCTTAACATGACTTTTCTTTGTTGTGCCCCTTTCTGGTTCTCACAGATCATCTCTTGGATAAAATCCTTTTAAGAATCTCACCTAAGATCTATGTCTAGCTCTCTAGTTTATGACGTGAAGAGAGTCTACTTTCTTTTTTCAAAAACAGCAATGGCATTTTCCTGCTTCCAGTTTTCTGGCACCTCTACCATTCCCTGTGATTCTCCAGAGTCCCCAAAATGCTTCGATTTTCTCAGGTCCCTAGAATGTGCTTGTCCAAATCAGGCAAGTTGAGGTCATTGAAGGAAGCACAAAGCCTTATTTCTCACGGTCCCTTTGCTGTAGAAGCACTCATTATTTTTTGGTGGCTTTTTTTTTTTCCTTTGCTAATGGGAAAAAGTAATAATCTTATCCTATGACTCTAGTTGTACCTTGGTTCCTATGATTCCTTAAATTGTTATGAGAACTACAAGAAAGTGGATAGAAGACCTTTCTAGGTTTAGAACTTGTCAGTACTGTGGCATCCCTCCTCTGCCCAGTGTTGGGTTATGTTATTTGGGGACTGTTCCAGAAATGAGGGGCAGTGAAGTGTCTCACCCTCAGATATGCAGGGGCACCGTGGTCATTCTTCAGTCCAGCAGTGCTAGCTATTGCCTGCAACATCTTTCAGTCTTTGAGGAATCAGAGAACAAAAAATATCATCCCTGCCTATGAAAATCTCCTCTCCTGCCTGATACTGGTTTCTTTTACAAATTCATAAGTGTTTCACAGCCTCTACCTATTAACTTTGGTATTGTTATTCCATCGCTGTATCTTGCTCTACTTGGCCTTGATCTGATTCATATTTTGCTGCCTCAGCTAGGTGATGAGGCGCTAATGGTCAGTGACCCTGCCTTATGCCCAAACCCCCTAGGCCCCTACACATGTGGGCAGAGTGGTATTTGGAGAATGCTCATCTGATATTGATCCTGGACAGTAAGAATCATCAAAGTAAATACTATGAAATAAGTGTGGTATACTTACAGTGATGGAATATAATTACATCTTTCAGTAAGGCTCTTCCTATTTATATAAAGAATTAATAATTACTTCCCCAGTGATGTTTCTATTTTCTCCCTTTCTCAGATTTTCTTTGTGCACTGAATTTGTTTCTCTTTTCCTTACACATTGGTATTTCATGATATTATACTCTTGACATTTAAAATTTCTGATTCTTGGCATTATTTGTTTCACTGTTGCATAGTAACATTTTTGTTCTTTGCAACCATCTGCTTATTTTAAGGTGTGTAGTTTTTCAGTGGCATAGAATACTTCCATATCTTTACTTGCCTTAAATGTTAATCTAAGATCTTTATGTGTGGCATTCTTTTCTTCATAGACTTCATATCTTGTTTATAGTCAGTACCCAGTAAATACAGAAACGGGCTATTTTATTCAGTTGATGATATTTTAAGTGTATTTTATATCTCAAGCCTACATATACTAAAAAATAAAGATTCCCATAAAATCCTTCCATTATGCTGTAGAAAGAATTAGTAAGCCCTTTTTTAAGGAGGAAAGTGGGGCTCAGCAATGGTAACTTGTCCAAGGGCACTTAGGTTTTGATCCTAGACTCACTCCAAGACTAAATGAAGTTCCTCCTCTACTCATACTCGAGGAGACCCTCCTCCTTGCAGGTAAGGCTCCATCTAAACTTGGGCACCATAGAAATGAAAGAGAATTCACCTGCTAGAGCAGGCATACAGACTCTTCATGAAGCTGGCATTAGGGAAAGCACTCACTCATCCCATTCACTGCCCATTTCTGCCTATTAATATGGCAAGTATAAAGCAACTACTGTTAGAAGCCTGGAACCCAAACCCACCTTCACTAACGTGAAAGTCAGAAGAGTGAGGATGAGAGCTGGGGAGAGGTCAGGTGGTATGCATATATCTTCCCTTCTCTTATAGATGATGATTTTAGAAAAAGCAAGCTGATACTGAAATTTGAGGGAATGGGGGAAAAAATTCCCAGATCATACTATGGAATTGAACATTGTGGAAGTTGATAAAAAAAATCAAAATATAACAATAGGGTAATTCTTAGGAGAAAACTATGAAGATTGTCAATAACAATATTTATGGTCTGACATATCCATATATGAGCTTACAGAAGAACACGTTGAACAAATAAGGTCTCGTGCATATCATAGCCCTTGGTGAGGTTTGCCTGATGATTGCCAGGAGACGTGGGAAAGATGGCCAGTCCTTCATTTATATGCTCATTTATTCAGCAGACGTGTATCAAACACCTGTTACATACGCCAGGCACTGGACTCATCTCATGGTTCGAGAGACTGCGCTCTCAAGCAAGCACACTGCTGTGTAAACAAGTTACTAAAATATTTACAACATGTTAGGTGGGAATCTTTTCCCAGTCTTCCAAATTTATGAAAAATCCCTGTCAGGTCAGTGGTCTGGCAAACACATCACTCTTGGTGCATTGAGGCACTCCGTCTCTTGCTTTAGAACTCATTCTTTTATAAGCTGTGCACCCGAGAAATAGACCCTTTTTAAACACCAACTCCATTGCCTTTGTCATTTTTGGTAATCAGATTCTTCTAAGGAAACCATGTTAGCTATAATACTACACCAAAGATATCCTTGTTCTAATTATTAATGCCTTCCGTTTCTTTTAAATACAGGAGACTTGTTTATTTTCAGGCCCAAGTTTTAGACCTTTTTTTTTTTTCCTATTGCATAAGCCTCTTCTGTAACTGGTAAAGCATTTGCATATTTGTAGACGTCTTCTTGTATGTGAACTTTACAAACTGGCCCCTATAGCAATCTAGAAGATTTATTATTTGCTTCATGATATAATCATATCTACGTACTGGTTATCTGATTAGAAAAATCAGCAATTCAACAAGCTTCTAACAGTTTTATTGTCCTTAGTACATTTTTAACTAAGAGCCCTCCTCCCCAACACTTTTATGTCATTTTTTTGCTATGATGTTGTTTATACACTTTCTTAGTATTATTATTAGCGCTACTGCTACTGTTATTATTATTTTAGTATTTAGTCATACCAGCTGTACTTTTGGCCCTAGATGTTGCCTTTTGAAAATCAAATAGCCGTAAGGAGTTGTGATCTTTGTGCGTAGAAGTCTATAGTATTTCCTAGGAACCATCTGCAGATCCTCAGTCCCTGCCTGTTCCTGCATAGGAGCCCATGAACAAGTGTTAACTCTTTGCCTGCTTGTTTGCAGGAGGAATGCCCGCTCCTGAGCAGGCCTCATCGGTGGAGGAGGGGCAACCACAGACCCGCCGGGAAGCTGCCTCCACTGGCCCAGGCATGGAACCCGAGACCACAGCCACCACTATTCTAGCTTCCGTGAAGGAGCAGGTACATCCTCTTACTGGAATTTGCAATCAATTATTTCTTCAATGCCTTTAAAAATTAATCTTTGGTTGTGTTTTAAATTTGTCTAACGTCCTTGATGCCTTCACGTTTTTTAATTATAAGGTGTTTACATCCCTGAGTACATTGGGATGACTGGCACGTAGAGCCGCTCCAGGTGCCAGTCAGAATCGGAACATGCAGGATACTTGTGCGTCTGCAAGTAAGGACAATATCGATGGTGATTGGTGTCTCTGTCTCCCCCACATTGCAGAGTGTGTGCATGCACGCCAAGCCTTGTGAAGCGTATTTTACACTGCTGACTTTTCTATCAGGACTCTGGCAACTTGAGGCCTGTAATATCCTTAGATATGTTAAACATTTTAACAATTTAATATAGGTATTATATAGGGTTGTCTCTGTGATTTTTGGATAAAGGCTATATTTGTTGTGTTTGTCTGAATCAAAGTATATTCATTTTGTGAGCTAGTGTTCTAAAACTTGTCAAACTGTGCCAGTTTGCTTCAATGTCATGTTTATGTTGACTTTTTTTTAAGGTACTTAATGCTATTTATTCTTCACATACAAGTAGCCTTCTAAATTAGATCTTATCTTTTGTGCTTAGAGAAATTGGAATTCCTGAATTTAATTTCTTCAGATTTAAAAGCTTAATAAGGTGAATGTAAATTCAAAGCTCCAGGGATAGGTTTTTGTTTTGTTTTGTTTTTTGTTTTTTGCCCCCTCCCTGCAAAACAAAACAAAAGAAACGTATATGCCTTCTGTGTGGGTTTTTCTGTTGGAAATAATTTAATATTACATTTTTTTTTATCCTTATAATTAAACCACTGATTCTTTTCTTCTCAAGAGTTATAAACTTAGATGTATATTTGCTGGAATATTCTTTCAAAACTCAGTATCAGCAGTTCAGACAACTAATGATGGCAGAGTAAAGGAATATTTAAGACCTCATTATTTTACTGTTTGCTGTAACTTAGAGCTAACTGTGTAGAGTGAAAGAATACCCCAGAATATTTGACATTAGAGCTGTGCTTTCAAGAAAAATGATTTCATAGCTTATTCTAGTAGCAAGATTTCAAAATATTTTCCATTCCCCTGCTGAAATTTGAAGTTTTCAAAACATTCCACAAACTAAGAATTTGAGAAGATACAAAAATTGTAGCCAGTACTGTTTTCATTTTCCACTAAACTATAGATTGTCCAAGCTTCTCTCACCTTTAGGGAGGAAAAAAGGACTCTTCTTATTGCACTTCATAGTTGTCGAGATTTGACCTAAGGAGCTGTAAAATGAGAAGACTCTGATTTATTTTGAGCTGTTAGTGTATTCCGCATTTTGGTGAAACATGATGGTAAATTTATCAAAATGCCCAGAACTGACTTAAAGCTAGAAACCGTGTTCAGTAAAACATAGCTACAGGAGCTTTGCATTTGTACCTTGAGACCAGATGATACTCTGCATGTTGAAGAAAATTGGAAACCTGTCATGATTTTGGCACTGGAATTCCTTGACAGCCTCAGATGACTTCAACATTCTGTCTTTTGTTGATAAATAGTGTTCTGAATGAATAATTTGTGGGAGATAGCATGAAGGGTTCCTGTTTCTGAAGATAGCCAAAAGAATACGGGTATTTGCTATTTTCGAGAAGAATTACCATATATCTCCCAGATTATTTAGTTAGCGGGAGGCCATACTCTACTCTTCTATTCCTGTTCTAAGAATTTGAGTCCACTAATATATGTTTGCAATTTTCATGCTTAATTTCTTTTAAAATTGTTTATCAGTGCTTAGTACTCGGAATTTCATTCAACCCAAGACCATATCCATCTCTTGTTCCAAGATATTCACCTGATTTTAAATAGCCAACTCGAACTTCCAGGCACGATCCTCTAATTTTTTTATAGATGGGGTAGAAACTTCTTAGGACTTTCTTGAAATGTCACTTCCTATCTTCTGCCCAATGAGACAGAGCGTAGAAAAGTTAGGAATTAAAAAGCTAGTTACTATTCATCTTATATATTTGATTTGAAAATAACTAGTCAGAATGTGATGTTCTTAATTGTGTTAGGCCCAAATGGAATAGTTAATGTCCTTGATAATGTATTATATCAAAAGAATAATATTCTTGGGTGGGAGGTATAATTTTTTTTTTTTTTAATCTCACTACAACGCAATGTTCACAGCCATGGAGTGAAAACATGAGCTTCGCTGATCTCAAAAAAAAGACCTTGTTTGGTGGCAGCCATGTGTCAGGAAGGATGTTTCATTGGGTACAGAAGGAAGAGACCCTTTCAGTGCAACTGAGTAGATAGCCTGGGTTCCTACACTGCACCCACTACTTCCTGTGTGATTTTAGGAAGATTTCTTAACCTCTCTGTGTCTCAGTTTCTCCTCTGTAAATTGGTAACAGTGATGGTTATTGAGGACATTAAATTAACCATTGTAAAATGCTTACAGTGGTGGCTGGCACTTACTAAGTGCTCATAGTAAGGGCTAATATTACTATTTTAATCAGCATTTCTACCTAAGAAGAAAAGGCGCCTCTTAGGAGGAACTGGTGGTTCTATTTTTAAGTATATGTATAGGGATTCACTGAGCCTTCTTTGGACTGATATGAAAATAAAACAACTTTGTGTATATTGAGCTATGTTTATGCTATGACTGTATTTTACTTCTGCATGGCAGGAAACTTTCAAAACTTCACCATGCTGGTTTCACAAATTAGAACAGCCTTATGTATGTATTATAAGAAATAGAGCATGTAAAAATAAATTTTACCAACATGCTGATTTAGTGCAACTCAAACATAATGTCAAGGCACTTGGTTAAAAAATTGGAAAGTAATATCTTTTAACACACACCTGAATTTTGAGAGGAGAAGTCTGGGTTCTTCTTGAGTAAAAGTACATCCAAGCCACTGAAATTACCTCACGTGTACTCCCCCCGGGCAATTCGCAGTAAGTAGTAGAGAAGGAAATCACAAGCAACCAAAGCAGTCTTGTTAACAAAGCATTGGTCTGTTAATATCTGAAATTGGATTTGGGGTGTCAAAACCACAATTAAATCGTCCTCTACTGGGCCACACTTTCCCTAGGATCCCAAAGCAGAAGCTCTTTTTTATTCCTTGACAAAATGTTGAGATTCATATTCTCTCCCTTTTGTAAAGTGATAACCTTTTACATTGATGTCAGTCACTTAGGTGCATACCTGTGTAGTTATAGAAAAAGTCCTTGCTCTTTGGCAGATAGAAAGGAGCCTGCTTCTGTTCAAGTGCTGCCTCTTCTGTGATGCTATTTGTACCCCAACTGAAGTCAGATCTCTCTCCTCCTCTTTAGCACTTTATACCACTGCTTTAACTCTTAGTATGCTCCTTTGCATTATGTAATCAGCCACCTAACAACAGAGCCATGTTTTATAATTGTTTCACACACATGTTACAGGTCCCCCCCCCCCCGCGCCTTTAATGATATTAGACTTGCAATAAATGATTGCTCAGAAAGGGAGTGGTTGAATAATACTGTCTCTCAGATTACTTTGTCACCAACTAACTGTGAAGATAATGGGACCTGTAACCACATTCATAGAGCATTACTGAGCAAGAGAATCTCAACAGATAGCACTGAGAAATGTAGCTACTCAACGGTATATTCTTACCCTTAAGACAATTTGAATTGAATGTGTCCATATTGAAGTAGGAATTAAATCTGACCTCTGCATGGAGCAAACTAAAATTTCATTTCCTATTAGTGGTCAAAAAATGACACAGGTGTTATGAATTTCACTTCCCATCTGTCCAGCTTAGCTGAAAATTAAATGTAGGGAAAAGAGGATGTGGTTTATCTTGGTAATGTCACAGAATATTTACCAGCATCATGTATACCAAGTGATAGAGGTGACCCCTGAAGAAATCTCTTCAAGGATCATGCTTTAAGAGAAGTAAAAATCATCCCATGGGAAGAACAAATTAATGTGACCCTTGAACTCAAATCCAAAATTTCATGAAGTGCCAGTTAAATGGAAGCTACCAGTTGGCTGTAATCAAGATCAGCATTGGACAGGTTTTCCTGCTCAGCTCAACTCCTTAATAAGGATCCAGGAGTCCATGATGAATACAGATATTGGAAACAAAGAATTTTTTTGTATCCTGATAGTTTTCAAGTATCTGGCAAATTTAAGAATGGTCTGGTCCTAACTTGGTATCTTACATGTTGTAAGATAAATAGATATGGCCACATGTGGTGCCCACAAAGGGCCCTGCCTCCTCCTGTGAAAACCTTAGGCTTAAATTATTGATTTCTCCTTGAAGTGGTTGGTAAATATTTGGATGCGGAAGAATTGGAATTTGATAAGACACTGGCTGCTCATCCAGAGCTTTGCTGTCACCCCCTGCAACTTGGATGTGTCAGTGTGCTACCTTCACAGGCACAAAGGAAACAGCCAAAGGCCATGTGTAGGCCCTTACTATCAGTTGGGAGAATATAGTGTAGTTTTTATAACTGATAGGATGTGATCGGGACTATAGAAATTCTTTAAAAGACCATATATGGCCAATCATAGGGTTAACAAGCATATTTCATGGCTCTATATAGGATGCAAGTTGATTTGTGTTTTGTAGAATCACACGTAATATTTATTACACTCTTTTATCTTCTGTCATAAAATTGCTTGCATTATTGAGATCTCTATATGAACTTGGCCATATGCAGGCACTTTAACTTCCATTCTGCTGTTCCCTCACAAACTGCACTCTCATTTTTGGCTTCTGATTTAAGAAGTTTGGAAACCACATTTAAGGTTGAGGCCAGTCCAGATAGCATGAAATCATAAGCACAAAATAGATTTGGTAAAACATGCTCATTTTATGTATACTTTTCTTACTCTGGTGAAGTCCTAAATTAGGTACTGTATATACTTCTTTTGTTATCTTTGATGAGTGAAAATTGCAATTTCTTTACTTGTGAGGCTCTCAGAGAGAAGCCTCAAGGCAGTATTTTCTGACTTCAGTGAAAATTTCAATTCTACCTTCAGTGTAGCCGTATTAACTTAAGTGAAACTTAAATATCAAAGAGTGAAATGAGAGTCATTAAAGATCCTTAATTTTTGAAGGTAGAATAAGGAACTTTGGAACCAACTGTGCCCTATTGATATTACTTCATTTTTGCATGGATATGTTAGCTTCAGTAATTACACACCCTTCCTGTATGGCAGAATGCCCAGAACTGAACAAATTCCAGTGCAATTATTTACTTTATTCCTCCGAAACTGAAACAACTCAACTGTTGTGCACCTGCCTTTGCAGCTTCCTTTTATTTGGCCCCTCAGTTTATTTACAATGAAATCATTCTCTCTGACACACCTCAGCCACATGCAGAAGACAGAATTTTTATTTCAACCGTAAACAAGCATAGTTTTGTGCTTAGCTAAAAGCACTGTAAGTACAATGCCTAAAACTTCGACTTTTTCCTCTTAGTAACTTAGTCATTTTTCCTACTGGTAACTGAATTATCCTGGCAATTGTAATTACCATGTAACGTATAATGAAGTCTTCCATGCCTGAACTGCATCATCAAACACGAGGTAAGATTGGATCTTTTCTTAGTGATTTCTGTGGGATCATCAAATTTTACAGCTTTGCCTCCTTAATATTATAGAAATGTGGTTCAACATGAGGTCAAGTGGCAGAGCTCTTGTGACACTATTTGGCCTGGATTCAAAAATTCTGAATCCTGCCACTCGTTCTCAGATCAGTCCTTTTCACTTGTGTCTGTTGTGCTCAGAATGTTCCCTGTGTTCATGGTGTAGGATATCCATTTCAGGTATCTCTGTGGTTAAGGAATACAACAGAGTATGACCAACAGGTTTATTCAGTATGTGAGTGTATGCAAAAAAATTGTCCTTGCAACATAAAAAATTAGACTGCCAACTTAGCTAGCAACAAGTATATACGTTTTTTGATAGCCTGATAAGTGATCAGCTGGACCTGTTAGCAAAGTTGCCCAGTCTTACAGGTCCCAGAAGTACGTCCTGAATAGCTGCGTATTTGTTCTGTTTGATTCAGTTGGAGACATCTTTTTAGGTTTATTAAGACTCTAGGTTTTGTTTATTTGTTTTGTTTTGGTGTGTTTTGTTTTGTTTTGAAGAGCTCTTCAATTCCAGGAATTTGAACAGACTCCATCTGGCTTTTCACACATAGCTAGATCACATATGCAGACATGAAATACATAGTAGGTGCCCAAAAATATTTATTGGGCTAATGAACTGGGAGTGTAAAAATGCTTACAGTCCTGCTGTAGTTAGCTTTAGTGCTTGTTTTTAACTAAATAAAAAATATTGATTGAAAGCCTACTGTGAGCAAAGCACTCTATCCAGGAAAGGGAGGGGAGGAATGGTAAGGAGGCCTACAAAGGTGATCTCTTAGTATAGTTTCCACCCTCAGAAGAATGCAGAGGCACAAACCATATTGTATACTTTTATGTGAAGTAATTGACACAGTATGAATATTCATTAATGGAACCACAAAATCCAAGAATGTGTACTTTGGCCCCTTTTTTTATTTAAGCAGGCTATAGATATGTATTATATTGTATCAGTTTTATATAAATTTGCTAACTTAGGCATTTTTAACTTCAATTTTTGCCACTGAATTAGCATTACCTTTTGTTTACATTTGAAAGTAATAGAGTATTTTTCCTTTATTAACACTTAAAGTTAAGCCTGACTTTGTATGTTTAAAATGATCATTTCCTTTTCAGTTGAATAACAATTCCTGTTCAGAGTTAAACTATGAATATAGGATATAATTTCTGCCCTGTACATGCAAACTTTATGCTATTAAAGTTAAAATGACTGACTGCTGAGTCCGTGAGATTAAATGCGTGACAGGATCATTCAGCACTGAATTCCCTACACTGTGTGATCGTTTTTCTTTTTAGAATCATTTCTGGAGAGAAAAATATTTTGGAAACATTCTTTTTCCCTCAGGTCTAACCCTGCGCTTACTCCATAGCTAGAGCAAAACAGTCTGTCTTCATGTGAAAGCGCTTTCAATTTCTCAATTGCCATTTTTGTTACTTTGGCAGAAATGGGTCCATATGGTCTTACTGTATCTGTTTATATATTATAAATGTATTGTTTCCAAAGTGATTGGATCTGCTTGTACGTCAGCAAAGTAGTTTCGGTTATGATTATTTCATTTTAGACATTCCTAAGGTTTGTTTTTTTTTCAAGTAGTTTGAAGACAAATCTCTGCCTTAGCTTATAGTCTTACGAGTTTTTATGTACTCAGACCTTAATGCGGGGGTTGCATGTAATAGAAACAGTCTGCAAACACTTTGAACGAGCACATTATTGAAACTTGAAGATAAATGCATGTTATGCAGTTAAAGTCTGTATAAATCATATTTCAGAGATGAATGTGGCTATCATAAATTAAAAGATAGTTTTCTTAGAATTGAAATCTCTTGGCTCTTGAAAGAAAATGTAGTTTTTCTTTAAAGATTGGAGCTCTAGGCATTTTTCAATGTATAGGCTCTTTAATTTATATTTTAATTTGCAGACGTTTACATATGAAAATTCCTGTAGAGCAGCATGACATCAGAAAGTATTCATCCTGTGGTATCATCCTCTGTAATGGAAATATATCTGATTTGCAAGTTCTCCTCAAATCATTCCTAAACCCTAAATCAAGATAAAGGTCCTTAGTCACTGCATAGGGCCTTCTATTACACTATTCTAGGGGAATTAAGGCTTACTATTTCCTTCATACTTAGCATTTCTGCATTCTGTTTTTCCTTTAGAAATTCCTTTCCATCATAAAGTTGTTCTGTTCATAAAAACAGTTCTCCCCTTTGCAAGTATTTTCATAAATTGTTTTATTTAAAAAATAAAGAGTAAACCTGCCTTGCCCAAGTGCAGAGTAAATTGGCACCTCCTTTTTTTCATTCATGACCTTAGCTGCCTTACATGTTTCTTGCTTTAAAGCTATAACTGTTGTAAGGGGAGAAGCTTGCTGGAGTTTTTCCATTGCCCCATTTTCTCATTTGTTTCTTAATAAGGTGAATATTGTTTTCTTTATATAATGGAAGCGCTTCACAGCAGGATCTTGATTTTTCTCTTACTTCAGTTAGCAAAGTATAATGAAAAAGTGGATTCTTATTAAACTATTTTGTAGAAAAATGTATCTTAGTAATTGCTGCTGTTGGCATTATTTTAAGCTGCTGATGAGAAGATTTGATGGTCTGTAGGTAAGAATAGGAAACTTAGATTTGTATAACTATGTGTACTGAACAGAATGCTGTTACATGTAGCTTATTTGATTTGCATGACAGAGTAAGCAAAACATTTTACAGATGTGTAACTATTTTATTTGGTTGAGTTTTTTTAAATTTCTGAACCCTTGATAAAACTTCTTTTGATTCCCCATTAAAAACTTTGAAGACATTCACCCTATTGTCAGAGTTGGAGGGCTCTATTGTAAGGCCAGTAGAAAGGATGGAGAATGGTCAGTGGACTATCTATGCCAGGCCTGCCTTTGTGATCACAAAGACCGACCCCCCCATTGCTTTACTGGGTTTGCTGCTTTTTAGTACAGCCAGACTGCTGTTTTCTTCTCTCCCTACCATCATCACTGCTACCACCACTATTACTGGAAACAAATGATTAATTTGGAAAAGGTTTTATCACAAGGATAGGATATAAGAATCAGTGAACTCTATGGAGTAGAAATCTATTAGGAGACTAATAGCTAACATTATTACTTATCATGTGCCAGGCATTGTGCTAGGTGCTTTACATGGATGATCTCCAGTGTTCCTTATCACAACTTTATGAGTTAATGCTTTGGAAAAATCTCCATTTTTTTGGCCACTGAACATCTGATCCAAATTTCTTTATTCCATGCATTTTCCCATCTTAATAGACTTGGGAAAATATATAGTCTTAAATGATACAGGTAAATTGTTTGAGTAAATTGCTTTTAATCCTTAAATTAGCCACGACATTTTCTGTTGCTTTTAACCTAAAACCCTGAATTATTCAGACAGTTGTTATTATTGCCCCTACTTAACAGGGAAACTGAAACTCGGGAAAGTTGATTAACTTGCCTAAACTTACCCAGTGAATTAGGAGGGAATCTGAGATTCATATCTAGGCAGGTATGGTACAGAGATACTTACTAGACAATTAAAATCTGCAGTGGAGTCAATAAAGAGAAGAATGGATACAGAAGAAAAATGAACCATTCACAAGATTAGTTGAGAAGTTATCTTGGAATATGAAGGAAAGGGAAAGAAAAAAGGTATGATAAATGTTACTAGACATAGAGGCTATAGAAAATGAATCTAACGTAAGCATTGTGAATGTTCTCAAGAAAGATTTTATAGTAGCTAGAACAGAAGCAATATGTAAATATAATTTTAAAACAATTTTTTCTAAGCAGAAAGTAAAGCTGTGAGTGTATGGATTTGAAGGGGTCATAACATTCCAGGCATCACCTATGGAAAAGAGACCGGTCTAGGAATAACCTTGACAAAATTTTATATTTACAAAGATATAGGAGAAGAAAACTACAAGAATCCAGATAAAATAAATTATTTATCTGCAAAAGATAAAATCAGACTGAGATCTAGCTTTGCTGAAACAGTAGATATAAGAACATAGAACAGTGTTTAGAGTGTTGAAGGAAAAATGCTTGTAATCCAAGAGTTTTACATCCATCTAAGTCATCTGATATGTGAAGGATTAAAAGGATATTCTCAGGTATTCAGAATCTCATGAGATATATTCACCCTTGCACCCTGGTATCCTTTTTGATAATTGAAGATATGTTTTCTTCAGGAAGTAACCAAATTTAAGACTCACCAATAAGAAATTCATGTTATAAAATAACTAGTGCATCTTTTTTACTCAATTAAGACTCCAAACCAAGGATCAAGGGTTATTACGTGTTATCAATTTGATTTTGCAGTTATTCTCCTGTGCTCTCCTGTTTCCTCTGGTCCACAAGCTACATACATAATCCTTGGATGGATGGATATGTTACTCTGGTGACCGCCACTATTGGCCATTGTTAACAATTCTGATTCACTTTTGATAATAGTAGCTAAACTGCTTACATGTTTTAGACACTCCACAGGGAGAATGCCCTGTCAGTAGAGAGTTTGATTTAAGAATTCAGTGACATTTTTCATTTGTCTCAGCACATATGATGTTTTGCAACCTGTAAACTTATACTGAATACTTAAATCATGGTTTGTTGGCTTATTGAATTTGTAAAGACCAAAAAAAAAAAAAAAGGCGAGAAATCTTCAGTTTGAGCTGGGAACAAACTTCTATTCATGTTATCATCTTTCTTGGAGCATTATTTTAATTGTGCTTAAAATATCAACATTGGTAATGTGATCTTATGTTAAGATATATACTCACTTAGTAAAGGTCTTAAAGGAAATTTCCAAAGGTGTTCTGGACTACAAAGAATTGGATTTGTATCCTTAGCACCGGACAAGGTAAGCAGCAGGAGTTTAGCAGATACCTGTTGAATGAGTGACTAAAATGAATGTAATCTGTGTAGAGTAATTACAAATGAGTAAGGAAAAGAGGGGTATTTGGTATTAACAGATAATTGACAACAGAAGGAATGTAAAGGACCAATATGCACATGAAATAATTTTCTTAACTCAGTAACAATCACAGAAATATGAATTAAAATAATGGGAATATATCTGCATTATAGTGGCAACTATTAAATCAAAGATAAAACAGTGTGAGCATTGTGATGTTGGCAATTTCATTGGTGAGAATAAATTGGCACAACCATTTTGGAAAGCACTTAAATGATCTGTAGTAAAGGCCTTAAAAATGGTTTTGTCTTTGGTTCAATAATTCTAATTCTAGGGATCCAGTCTAAAGAAATATTTACTGTTAACACAAAGTTGTTAATCACAGTGATGTTTCTAATATCTAAAACTTGGCAACAACCTAACTGCCCAATGTGAGTAGAAAGATTACAGAAAAAAATTATGTATTTAATGGGGTTTGCACAGCCATTAAAAATCACATTTTTAAAGAATTTTTAATGACATGGGGTGTTCACAATACAGATGAGAACATAAGTTATCTAACTATATATGTAGAGTCTTCCGTAGAAATACATATATATGTATGTATACACGTGCACTCAGTAATATAGGAGATACTCTTAAGGAGGTATGCTTTTCCCTGTGTATTTTCTAAGTTTCTTTTAAAACACATATAGTGCTTAGTAAAAATTCTAAAACTGCAAAATAATATGACCTAGGAGGTAGAAAGCCTTTATAAAAATTACAATAAAATGTTACTACAGTCTTTGGTTGACAGAAGGAAAGAATAGACATTTATATAGGTTGAAATATACAGAAAACTTGTCAGATGAACCATGGTTGAAATGGAAAATTTTGTATGACTATCATTCTTCAGATCCAGAAGGGTATCATGGCAGTGGTTAAGATAGGAGCTCCCACTTCTACCCCTGGCTATGCTGTGTGACTTTGAACTTTGGGTGAAGGCTCCTATATCCTAATGGTTCCAATCTTATTAAAATAGTAAGTACTCAATAAACATTCACTACAGTTGTTATCCTTGAGATGATAGGTTGTGGAAGCAACATATTCCAACCGGGGGGCCACTTAGGGGGACCTGGATCCAGAATGAGGAATACTCAGAGGGATGGACCTAGGCTAAGACTTAGCCCATAGAAAAGGATTCCAAGCAAAGGACTAGGCAGAGATTACATGCCTAAGGGCCCTTATGTCATCATTCTGATGAAGCTAATGGGAGGGGCCAGTGTCTGTCTGGATCTATGGAGATATGGGTTGTGTCATCTTAAAATAATTTTGCAAGTTCAACTCTTTGCAGCCATCTTTAGAGTGTATTTAGAAATCTCATTAAGAAATCCCTCTGATAAATCTTTACCAGTTGCCCTGGAGGGAATTCTACCAAGTATCATTAAGTAAAAGAAGGAAGATGCAGAGAAGTGTGATAAATACCCATTTTTTTGGACTGCCCCCCTCCAGGATATAAATTCCAAGGATGCTTTCCACTGTATTCCAGAGCTTAGAATAGTGTCTGGTACTAATCAGCTCTCAGTACTTGTAGAATACATATTGTTGAACATGTTTGAGTGTTTATGGAAACGAAGTAGGGAACAAAACACAAATATACTAGTGCACATCAGACTCACATTAATTATATAGGAAAGGTGAGGAAGTAAGAACCCCTCCCCAAAAAACAGTGTAGGAAGGGCATATCCAGAGTAAATAGTTTTTTCATGACATGTTTATGATAGATTGTGCCTGATTATTTTTCCTTGCTATTAGAAAAATAAATTCTGCAGGAAATCAGTAGTGAAAAGAGATTGTTCAGAAATGGATGTTTGTTTTCTAAAGTGTAATGGTGGTCCTTGCATCTGAACCGGAACCACATTACACTTTGGGTTCTTCTGCGTGTACAGATAGGTATCAGTCCGTCCAACCCAGCAGCCTAGTGACAGCAGACTGACTACATCTTGAAATGATGTCATGCATTTTTGTGGGGGGTGAGGATCATCTGTACTGATATGATTATATTTTCTAGCTTTTAAATGCTTCCAGCTATATTTCATTGAAAATGTAGCTTTAGTGAGTCATGTCTAAACCTGAAGAAATACTGTGCTTTTACAAAGAAGTTGAGAATTTGTCACTGCTGTGATGGTATATACCCCTAGTCTGTTCTCACATTCCACAACCTGAATGCAGTCCAAAGCCACTTGTAATCACCTGGACTGATTTATTTGTTCTGGCAGAAGTCACATTGGTGTACGCTAAATGTTCCTTTCTGATATATTCCTACACAAAAAGGTAAATGTAGTAATTGGGACTGTCTTATGACTAGAACTATGCAAAAAATATGAAGCCATATCCAATATAGTTCTTGTGTCTGGAAAATAACAATCCAATTTCAGAGTCCTTTATCCCAGGCAGACAGAAATGCACAAAAAAATGAGTAGATTGGCCACAAAATATTGCAAAGCCCAAGATCCATTTGCTATTCTGTGGCTGTTTCAGCTAGCATTTTGACTGCCCTAAGTAGGTTTTTAAATGTCTTGAGGAAACCACATTCACTATTACAAGCACCTTGATCACTCCAAAAAATGTCAAACAGCCACCTGAGAGCCTGGGCCGGGGAGTTGGGTAGGGGAGTACCAGCAAGAACTGAGCTAAGAAAGCACAGGTCCCTCCCATTATCTTCAGTTGGATGTTTTGGAAGGTGCTCCTGGGTAGGCTGATCATGATCAGCCCATCAGCCAGGGCATCCTCCCAGCTAGCCAGCCTGCCAGCGCACTCCTAGGATCCTCTAGAAGAGGCACACAGAGCCCTGGGAGCTTCATTTTGTCCTGAGGACATCACTGTACCATAGTGAATATGGTATGAGGTTACCTTCATTATTATTTATGGTAATAATCTGATAATCCTAACTCATCAGTGAACTCTTAATAGAATTTCACTGTACCGTTCTAAAGAGTTCAGTAGTTTTAAAATTCCTCTTGGTACGGTGGGAAGAATGGAGGCATTGATGTCCAACCAACCTGGCTTCAAGTCCAGACTCCCACAGATAACTTTATGGTATTGGGCAGGCCCCTTAACCTCTCATAGCCTGTTTCTTCCTCTGTAAAATTACAATAATAATGAATCGTTTGTTGGTTGTGTATTTAAAATGCTGATAATGCTTGGTACTTAATAGATGGTCAAGTCCCTCTTTAGAAGCAGAGCTAGCTTAGGTGTTTCATGAATAATGATGCTTTCTCTTTTGGGGAGGTTTTAGTGATAAAGCTGACATTCAAATCTAATTGCTCTTGAAATTGTTATAACAAAATGAAGCCACCCACCCAGTGTGGAGTATTGTTTACTCTGTTGCTCTTTATTTCCTACAGAGCATTAAATTTATTTTCCATCTTTACCTGCCAGAAATCTTTAACTCCCTATCTTCCAGTTTTGTTTGATGAGTTGAGAAAATCCCCATTTTTCTCTGTTAGAACCTGCCTTAGGACTCCTCCTTACCTGATATGCATTTGAACATTTTATCATCTAAAATGATGCAATACGATTATTCCACAAGAGCTCTCTGTTGCATATGAGAAGCCATTAATTGTTTGGAGAATATGAGCTGTGACTGGGTAGAAGCAGTAGGTTCTGATTCACAGTGCAGGATGATGTGCTCAGGCAATCTGATGTGCTCCAGGTATTAACATCATCACAGGGAGATGGGTAATGTTCTGTTTTGAACCCTTGAAGAAGACTCCCAACCTATCCTATTGAAAAGAATCCAGAGGAATTATTTCTTGGAAGTGTTTAATATTTTCAGTTTTTAATATTGTCACACGTGCTCTGTGACATGTTCATAAATCTTTATAAGACATGTCCGCAATTCCTACCAAACAGATGGCAGAAGTAAGAAAAGGTAAAACACTACAAATAAAATGAGTACCAAACTCTGATTGGACCCAGCAGTGTGTTTCTTATTGAGTGCTAAAGAATAGTGCTCTCCTTAAAAAAAAAAAATAGTGCTCCGATGCTGTGGCATTTAGTATCTATACACCAGGCACAAATTATTGATGGTTCCTAATTATCATTAATATTTATTGAGTGCTAATGTGCATGATGTTAAGTACTTTGTACATATCATCTCATGTAATCCTCACAACCGTCCTCTGGTTAAGTCTGTTGCTATTATTATCCCTGGTTTACAGATGAGGAAGCTGAGTCATAAGAGAGCTTGTGGAACACAAGTCCTCTGGAATGTTAACACCATCATCCATAGCAGAATCCTTTGTTCCTAGAATGGGACCTGCTGCATAATAGGTACTCAACTGATATTTGCTTGATAACTGAACTTGCTCACGTTCACCAGTCTGGTTAGAATCCAGAGACTGACAAAAGATTCAGTTCCAGGAGACTGACCCTAAAGCCTACAGCTTGAACTTACTTCATTTTTCTACCCCTCCCCTCCTTTAATCAGCCCTTTATTAGACTGAAGTAGAGGACATGATCCCAGCCCTCCAGATGCACAATCCAGTGAAGATGCTTACAACCCAATAAAGGTGTTCAGAATAGGAGTTGAGGGCAGGTAGTCAGGTCTGTCATAAAATGTGTGTCCCCTGGGCTTCTGGTTTAGCTGCTGTAATGAGACAGCATAATAGCATAGCCTAAACAAGATAGAAATAGAATCTCTTTCATGAAACATTCCAGAGAGTAACGGTCCAGAGTTAGCCAAGGCAACAGTGCCACCCGGTTGCCTTCTCTGGGTCTGAGGTAGCTGCCAGTTCTCATTAGGACTTGGCTGACAGGTAGGGGTAAAGAACCAGGGGGACATACACACACTTTCTTTTGGAGAACACAGTCTAGACGAGGCTTGATCTTCAGCAAGCAGTCCCCAAAGCTGGGAATGCACGCTCCAGTTGAGCAACAATGAGATCATTGAAAATGATTGTTAACAACCATGAGTCTTCTTGGGAAGAGGGTGGGTGCCCTGGTACCTAGGCCTTGTTGCCCCTCAGCTCTTTTCAACCTGCCTTACTGTACCCTCCTTTAGGTTAGCATTAGACTGGGCTGTGCTATACTGGATGCTTCATGGTAGGTCCATAAAGGACCAGAATCAGAATCATACTGATTTATATATTTCTTGAAAGATGATTTTGTTTTTCTATTTAACATTTGTAACAAAGAGGTGCTGTGAAGACTAAAATAAAACTTGGTTCCCTTGTGTTCTCAGTAAGTTTTTATTTTAAAATGCTTCTTCAAGTTCATCTCTCCTGTAAATGCTGCTTAAATTTTTTAAAATCCTCATACTGAACTTTTCAGGATATTGCCATCTTGTAAAATGATAATGGAAATTAAATTTTTAAAAAACATTCTCATATTGAGCTTTTCACATGTAGGGGAGGAAAAAGTTTTCCCTTTTTTTTCATCAAGGTTCTTCCAGCTGGCTTAGGAATTAAATTGACATGAGACAGATTAATAGGAGAAAAACCCAGTTTTATTACATGTGCATAGAGGCCCAATAATGAAATTGAGACCCAAAGGAATAACCAAGGCAGGCAGTTTTTATACATTTTAAACAAAGAGACATTAAGTAGTGAGGAACTGGCAGGATAAAGAAGGCAGAGGCTTCGGAGCTTTAATTAGTAAGGAATTCTAAGTGGAATTTGGGCTGAGGTGTAGTAGATTAGTAAAAAAATGTAACAAGGTATATGTTTCTACAGCTTTCACAACTTTTACTTCTTAGTACAGGGGTGGTACTTTTCATATGGAAGACTTGTTTCCTGCTTTCAGGGGGCAGAGAAGAGTCTGAGTATCCTTACACTGTTTCCCAAGTAGCTTCAATTCAGAATGATCAATATGCCATTGTGCCACATTTTGGGGTGGCCTGCCCTGGGCCCCTATACATGCTATTACTATCCTGAATATAATAGTAATGTAAATTGCTGAATATGCCCAGTATGATAATTAATGTTGCTGTGAGATCCTACATGTTTTGTTTCTTTTTTTTTTTAAGATTTTATTTATTTGAGAGAGAGAATGAGAGAGAGAACATGAGAGGGGGAAGGGTCAGAGGGAGAAGCAGACTCCCTGCTGAGCAGGGAACCCAATGTGGGACTCCATCCTGGGACTCCAGGATCATGACCTGAGCCGAAGGCAGTCGCTTAACCGACTGAGCCACCCAGGCGCCCCTTTGTTTCTATTTCTTTATTTCTCATTCTTATATTTGGAAAAATCATTGTATTACCCCAGCATCTTAAATTTTTTTTTATAATATGATCAGGTTTCTCTCCAGGGAACTCAGAGTCTCAAGTTATATTTGTAAACATGTTGAATGCTGATAATTCCCCCATTATTTGAGAACTTTTTCCTTTACAATTTATAATTGGAAATGAGTAAATTTCAAAGTATGATCTCAACTAAAGTAATTTGCCTTTAAGAAAGCAGAAGTCGGTACGCCTGGGTGGCTCAGTCGGTTGAGCGTCTGCCTTCGGCTCAGGTCATGATCCCAGAGTCTTGGGATCGAGTCCTGCATCGGTCTCCTTGCTCAGTGGGGAGCCTGCTTCTCCCTCTGCCTGCCGCTCCCCCTGCTTGTGCTCTCTCACTCTCTCTCTCTCTCTGACAAGTAAATAAATAAAATCTTTTTAAAAAAAAGAAAACAGAAGTTGTCTAATTCAAACATTTTAATCCATAAGAATAGGAAAATTATTTTATTCAACTTTTTATTCCCAGTATCTAGAATAGTGCCTAGCACATGGTAAGTACAATACTCAAACATTTGTTGACTAAATCATATTTAATTTTTTTAATTAAAAAAGTTTCCAATTTTTAATACATATACTCAAAACTGTAAAATAAAATACTTTAAATATTTTGAATAGCAACTGCACTCCAAATACCCAATACATCCACATACTGCACATGCACGCACACACCCATGCATTTGTTTGGATGTCAGGCTATTGGCAACTTCAGCCCTTTGAAACATACTAAAAATTACAATGAAAATGTCTCTGGGGGCGCCTGGGTGGCTCAGTTGTTTAAGCGACTGCCTTCGGCTCAGGTCATGATCCTGGAGTCCCGGGATCGAGTCCCACATCGGGCTCCCTGCTCAGCGGGGGGTCTGCTTCTCCCTCTGACCCTCTTCCCTCTTGTGCTCTCTGTCTCTCATTCTCTCTCTCTCAAATAAATAAATAAAGTCTTTAAAAAAAAAAAAAGAAAGAAAATGTCTCTGAATAACTACATGGATCCTGTACTTTGCTCTTAAGGCCCTCACCTTCAACCTCATTCATTCTAATTTTAAAATATATAGTTTGGTTATCTTTGTATTTTTGTAGAATATGTTTCAGATGTGCAAATTTGGCTAAGGGATGGCGAAAGGGGTCGTGAGGAGAGGGACCCACTGTCAGGAACAAGAAAGAGTGGAGATCAGAATTAGAAGGGGAACAGTGGTAGCCCCAGCTGACATTCCTAAGTCAAGAAAGGAGACAGAACAGCTTACAGGTATGTCCAGAGATTAATGATGTCTTCATCTGGTTGTGAGTGTTCTTAGCGATGCTCTTAGTTAGCAAGAAAATTGTGTGTCTTCTGTTTATTCTATTTAACAAGTTAGGAAGAAGTATAATACCTTAGGAATATTTGAAATTAGAAAATAAATTGGCATTTGAAGGATAAGCTTTGGATATCCAGAAGTTTTAATCCTATCAACAGCTTCTAAGTCAAAGATGACAGAGAAGTGAAAAATGATTACCTAGTGCAAAGGATCCAAATAACTAGTTTTACAAAGGAATGCATTAGAAGGCCATAACTAGGGAAAACAGCACTGAGGGACTAGATTAGTTCTACCCATCTAGTTATCCTCACCAATAGGCAGGGTAGTATTTTATTGATAGAAATATAATTATTGCTTACTAAGCACTTACTATGGGTCAGGCGCTATGCAAGTGTGTGCCTGATTTAATTCCCCATGGCCCTATAATTTACGCATTATAGGGATTATTTCATTTTAAATATGAGGAAACTGAGGTATAAATGGGTTGAGTTGCTGCTCATGGTCACACAATTCATAAGCAGTTAGCAGGACTCTTCTTCCTTGTCCCTCCACCCCCATTGCACCACCAGTTCTGAGCTTATGCTCTTGGCCAGGGTTCAGGGGAGCCACCCTTGGTTGAAGCAAAACCACTTTCTAGTTGTGTGACTCTAGCCAGGCCATGTAGTGTTTCCAAGCCTCAGTCTGTCTGTTGGATGGTGGGGTAAGAGTAATTAGTTGACTGCCTACTGCATGAAGGCATTTATGAGACTCATGAGAATAAAAGTATGCAGAAATCGTCTTAAGTTGTAAAAATTACTGTTCTAAAACATTGTTAGGATATTGTTATAGTCAGCAAAATAACAAAGTTATTTCCATTTAGGAAGTAGTATAGTAAAGCACTGTAGACTAAGAAATAATGGTTAATTTAGGCCTCAAATATTTTCAAGTTAGAAATCTTAATTTGGTTCTCCCTGCCATAAATATTCTTTTATTCAACTCTCACCACCCACCCCCAGCTTAATTTAAGAAAGTCCTGGTTATGTTGTGTTTTTTCATTCCATTGATATGTAGGCTGCATAAAGGAGACAGTGACAGCAATGAAGAATTTGTTTTGATTGGCGATTCCTTTTGCTCTGATTAGTGAATGTGGTTTGAATTGAACATGCCACCAGAAGCCAAAGTTCTGTATTCACATGCAGTCATCCATCCAAGTCAGTAAATACACATCTATTTTCCATATATAACTAAATGCCAGACAAGTTCACATTCATCATCTGTTGGCACTTCAGGACAGCAGCAACCATGTCAAGAGAAAGCCCTCTTTACCTGCAAGTGGAAACAGGGAATGGTAACAGTCATTCCGACATTTAAGGAAGCTGGAGCTTAATGAATGAAACTCAGCCATCCCACTCAGCGCCTTCTACCCTCAAGGCTTTTCATTCAAAGGACCAGGATCTAGTTCTGTCCTCTGCACACGAATACACAGTGTTCTTGGGCACCCAGAGTTCCAGCATTTGTAGTCTTCAGTTCAGAGCATGAAAGAGAGCAGACTTAGCTTCCGCATTTATTTGGGATCCACAGGGCACAAGACAGTTGAGAATTACTTCTGATCAGCGTCTCACTTTGGAGGCTTGGCTTCCTCACCAGATGCCTGGGCCTCCTCACTCTCCCTCTATATTCCCTTACTTTAACAGCTGTTTCCTTTTCCTGCTTCCATAGTTTTGTCCTTTTTGCTCTTCTACAACCCTACCAGCAGCATTGTTTCCTATTGTTTGTTCAAAGGGAGGTGGAGAAAAGTTTTTAAAATTTAAGGTATGGGTGAGTCTGTTCTTTTAATGTGTAAGCTGATGGTGGGCGAGTGCCCTTGCTACACATTGCAGAGCACTGATAAAATCTCATGAGTTTAAATGCTTTTTATACTAACAACACAACTATTATGGGGTCTAAGCATATGCAGAAGTGAGGATTTTCCTAATTATACCTGCATTCAGTTTATAGTCTTCATATTTATTTAAACCCACCTCCAGTAGTTCATCATCATATCCATGAACAATTAATAGCTATTCATTTATATGTATTTATGTGTATGTATGTGTGTGTGGCATGCACAAATTTACTACCTAGGATCATGTTTGATTCAAACCTGATACTATAGTTTTTCCTGTCTTTAACTGCTGATGAGATTTTATAGCTGCATTGCATGATTTAATTAATGTTTATAAAAATTCTTTGAAGGTAAAATCTCTTCAAGGATGCCAAGAAATACGATTGCTTTCTTCATGTAATTCCAAGGACTCGATTTCTCCTGCATATAGTTTCTCACATGATCAAGAAAGGTTTATATGTGATACCTTTGACAGTATTTCAACTTAGAAGCATATTTTTGGTTGAGGAAGATACCGGATTATTCTTGCTGGTTTTAATCTTGAAAAAAATGAACTGTAAACTCAGATTAAATTGATATCTCTAGTCATTTATACCAGGAATACCTTTTGACATTTGGATACTACACATCAACCTCTCTGCATTAAACCGACAGATTATTTATTAAATGTATACTGAATTTGTGCCACTACTCTGGGATTTATTTGAACTGAATTTGGTTAAGTAGAGAATTCTGTGATACATTCTAAATGGTCTTAAATAAAATGAATAATAAGATTTCAAATATCAGTCTTTTTAGATTGCTTTGCTATATGAAGTTCTTTCCCAGTTTTTGTTTTTGTTTTGTTTTTTGATTGGGGGGTGGTGGAGGGAGAAAGAGAATTTTAAGCAGGCTCCATGCCCAGCACAGAGCCTGATGTGGAGCTCGATCTCAGGACTCTGAGATCATGACCTGAGCCAAAATCAAGACTCAGACACTCAACTGACTGAGCCACCAAGGCGTCCTCCCAGCCCCAGTTTACTTTTTGATATGGTTTTGTTCAAATGTCATTTTCCTCCAGATTTTTGCTTTACTCTCCTTGAAAGATTATAAGAACTGTCTCTTATTACTGTATTCAGAGAAACCTGCAAATAGGAAATACTTAGGTAAAGTTGGTTAGATGCAAACAGTAGGCACTGCATATTTAAACCTGATACTTTTGGAATCTTCCTTTATTATAGAGTCACAAAATACTTGGAATTTTGTTGACCTCAGTATACAGGAAAGGAAAGTGAAATTTTTGTTGGAACAAATAGCTGCATAGATAGGGCATGAGCCAAAAAATGTAGCATTAGGCAGCCTAAATGAGGTATCAAATTTAACCTAATTTCACTTTTAAAAAAAGATTTCCTCTTAGGCAATGCAAGTTTGGTGGATAGAAGATAGGCATAGAAAAATGGCATGGGGAACATTGAGGGGGATACAAATTATAAATAAAAAGCAATGGGGTATAGAAGTGCCTGGTGGCTCAGTCGGTTCAGCTCAGGTCATGATCCCATGGTTCTGGGATCGAGCCCCACATCGGGCTCCATGCTCAGCGGGAAGCCTGCCTCTCCCCTGCCTGCCATTCCCTCCCACTTGCTTGCTGTCTGTCTTTCTGTCTCTCGCTCTCTCTGTGTCAGATAAATAAATAAAATCTTAAAAAAAAAATGGGGTATAATTTATGGATAGACAGTATTAAAAAATAGGCCTGAGCAGAAATAGAGAAATGTAATAATGGCTGAAAAATCAAAATTCTGGTAGTTAAAGGTAAGAAATGAATTGGAATCACAAAGCCCAAGGTTAGAGTAAGCCATAGGCTGCTTTTATTTATTTACTTATTTATTAATGTTCATTCTGTCACTGTACACTGAATGATTTTAGAAGAGACACATGACTTCCTGGCATTCTAACTTCCCTGCTGATAAGGTAACCTATGGCATGGCAGTTCAGAGAATAGCCTTTGGAGTCTAGCCAGTCTTGAACTTTGAACTCATTTCACGTGATGGATTCTAGATATTACATGTGATTGAGCACAAACAATATGCTTTGGAAATTATCAAGTATTAAGGTAGTAACTTATATGTAGCAAGTATGTTTCAAGAATTTGATCCAGAGTACTGCTTATAAAATGCAAATTTGTAATTATTTGCGTATTTGAAAGAAGAAAAACAGATTAATAGTTAAGCTGAACCCCAAATTATCTTAACTTTTAAATACTGTGTGCAACATTACTCTTAGAGCAAAATCAGCAAGCATTACAAGAAAACTACAAATCACTATCTTGCATAAATATAAATGCAAAACTCTTTTACAAAATATTAATAAGTCCAGTCCAACAATATATAAAACGTTCATTCATTATGACCAAGTGTGGTTTATCCCAAGAATGCAAGGTTGGATTGGGATTTGAAAATTAAGCAATGTAATTCACCACATTAAGAGAAGGATGGAGAAAACCCCTGTTATTATCTCAATAAAGAAAGAACATTTGATAAGTTTCAACACCCAATTATAATGAAGTCTTTCAACAAACTAAGATAAAGGCTATCTGTGGAAAACCTAAAGCTAATAAATTTTTTTTTTCTAAAGATTTTATTTATTTATTTGACAGAGAGACACAGTGAGAGCAGGAACACAAGCAGGGGGAGTGGGAGAGGGAGAAGCAGGCTTCCCGCTGAGCAGGGAGCCCGATATGGGACTCGATCCCAGGACCCTGGGATCATGACCTGAGCCGAAGGCAGACACTTAACGACTGAGCCACCCAGGTGCCCTAAAGCTAATAAATTTAATGATGAAACACTAACGACTTTAAGATTTTAGCCAGTGTAGTAAGTGAAGAAAAAGAAAGAAGCACACAGATAGGAACGCAAAAGTCAAATTGTCTTGATTCACAGAAGTCATGATTTTATATGTATAAACTCCAGAATAGGAGTCAACAAACTATAGCCAAATTTGGTCTGTCATCTATTTTTGCATGACCTGTGCCTAAGGTGGATATTACAGTTTTTTTGCTGGTGCCGGGTATAAAATGGACACAACCATGTTGGAAAACAGCTTAACAGTTTCTCTGAAATTACCTGTATGCTTATATGACCCAGCAATTCTCCTGGATGTGACCCGGGAATGAATGAAATATGTCCACACAAATACTTATATATGAATGTTCATGGCACCATTATTTACACTACCTCCAAATTAAAATTTTATCAGTAAGTGAATGAATAAGCAAAGTATCTTATGTTCATACTGCTCAACAACAACAAAAAAGAAATCACTGATATAACATGGATAAAGTCTCAAAAATAAACTGAGTTAAAGAAGTCAGCATAAAGAAGTACACAGTGCATTTATTCCATTTACATAAAATTTTAGAACAGACAAAATTCATCTATAATGACAGCAAATCACGATTGCCAAGGAACAGAAGGAGGGGCAGTCCTACAAAGGAGTTAAGGCAGTGTTCAGAGTGTGATGGAATTAAATGTGATTTGAGTTGTGCTTCATTGTTGTGTACAGTTTAGTAAAACCCATCAAACTACACCTTTAAAATGTGTGTGTTTTATTGTATGTAAGGTATATTTCAACAGAGTTGGTTTTAAAGGTAACAAATATTAACTTTTAAAATCCCATATGACTTAGCTTAAACTAGACACTGAACTTAAGCAAAGCACAGATCCTTTGGTAGACTTTTTTTTTTTTTTTAACCTCCAGCATGCAGCTTGGTACCACGCACCCAATAAATATTTTTGACCAAATGCTTGAGTGAAAGACAGGAGCAAGGTGACCTAATAGGCTAGGAGTAGAAGAACAGAGTTCCCTGGAGAGGTCAGCCAGCAAGGCTCCAGGGCCAGAGTTCAAGTCTAGCAGAGGCTGGGTGAAGCTGTTGGATATAAAATTTTTGTTTTAGATTTGTTCATCCTAATATGTATTTTTCTATTGGAGAGGAATGTGTGCAAATGTAATCCGCCACGGATGGAATTACAGATAAAGTCTTTTGGATGGCAGACAGATTGAGACGATTAACTATGGAGTACTTTATATAGGAAACGATTTTACTGAAATAACATAAAGAAGCCTGTGTTGGTAGTTTTAATAAAATCGGGCTTGACTCATCTATTTGAGGGCCAAGATTATGGAAATAACATCTTATGCTTCAGGAGTATTTTAAGATTGAAACAGTTATATTCGTATTTACTTAGGAAGAAACAAAATTGGTGGATAAGTAAAACTTTAACCCTGCGGAAAAATTTAATATTTGTATTTGGCTTCCCTGTGTTAACGCTGAAGAAATTGCTTTAGGTTATACAACTCCATAAATGTTACATGTCCAGTATTACCAGAAGGGTGCTTTTACAGGGGATGATCATGTTTTATTTCACATCTGAAAAATAAACTTGAGTCATTGTATTCTGCTTTTTAGTCCTTTAAAATTTTACTGCAGTACTTTTCAGAGTTTTAGGGAAAATTCTCAGTGGCCCCACACCTACATCCTTGTAAGGGATGAGTGCTTTGGTTGGAAGTCATCCATATTTTAGTCTTTTTTTTTTTTACCATAAGAATTCATTGGCTCATCTTTGCCTATTATGAAGAGTTCACATATTTGGGTTTGTGAGCTTGTTTGGATCAACAAATGTGGTTAATCCAAGGAATGCATCGTGTTCTACTTACACACCTCTTGTAACTGAACATAGATGTGTCCTTGGAAAGAGAAGAAAATTAACCCCACCCCAACCCCATTCATTTACCTATAATTTTCCTATGACATGTTTGCAGTCACTGGGCACTTAATACGTACCAGACCTGCTATTTTGACAAATGGGACTGTTTCCTTCTGGTGGAGGTTCTTAGTGGGGTTGGTCCAGCCTTCCTCTGGCAGCCTTACTTTGAGGTAGTAAAAACCAGATCTGGATTTCATGGAGTGTGGTTGATAGACTGTCTTCCTCAGAATCGTCCAGTATGTCTGCTTGTGAAAAATTAATCCTAAAATGATCGAATGGGGGTGGGGATGCACCATTGGCAGTCACCACAGTAGTAGTTGTTTCAGGCAAGAATCACCAGTGGCTGCTAAAACTGGGAGGTAAGTATGAGAAGCAGGGTATTATTTACATGATCTATTTACATAGTCTCAAATTATCTCTCCACAAAATATTATTAATTAGGGAAAAAGCCGAACAGTGGAAAAACCTGGCATAGACCATCTAAACCAAGTGATCTAAGTCCAAACTAACATTAATGGGACAAATCAGTATGTGCCTTCTACTTTCCCCTCCCCTTAGTTTAACATACATAGATGAATTTGAATAAGCTAAAATTTAGGTCTACTTTTCTTCCCTCTGATACTTTCTTTGTATAAAAATGTCCTAGCCAGGGCGCCTGGGTGGCTCAGTTGGTTAAGCGACTGCCTTCGGCTCAGGTCATGATCCTGGAGTCCCAGGATCGAGTCCCGCATCCGGCTCCCTGCTCGGCAGGGTGTCTGCTTCTCCCTTGGACCCTCCCCCCTCTCATGCTCTCTCTTCTCTATCTCATTCTCTCTCTCAAATAAATAAGTAAAATCTTTAAAAAAAAATAAAAAAATAAAAATGTCCTAGCCAGTATCTCTGGACAGTGATTTCCAACATGGAGCAAAAACTTTGGTTACCCTTCAGATTATGCTATATGCCATAGTATTTCAACACTCTGGTGTGTTTTTTGCACCTTGAAAGCATACAAATACCTTTGATCTTATCTAGCTAGGTAATTTGCTTAGCTGTTTGCCTCTCTGTACAAATACCTGTTTTAAAATTTTGAACAGTATTACTTTTTGGTTCCCAGATGGAGCTCTTGGAAGGAACACAGCCCAAAGATATCCATAGAGACCTATATTGGATTTGTTAAGGCTAATTGGCAGTATATTCCTGTATCGCTGTAACACCTCCATGTCTCCCAGGATATATTATTCATCACCAGCACTGGATCCAATTCCTTGATGAATTTACTCTGCTAGCATCAGTGCTTTCGTTGGTCTAGCGTTCAGTGTGAGATTCTGCAGTAACCATTTGTTAGCTCTCTTTTCCTAGAAGGGTGGAGGCCAGTGTCCTCTCCCCTCTGGCCCTGCATATAAGGTTTTGACAGAATCATCAGAGACTAGCTCAAACACCTTTTAGCTTTTTACAGGTAGAAAACATCTTTTATCCTCCTATAAAATTTGTTTTACACAGACAAGTTGGAATTTGTATACAAGCAACTTTTTTACTCCTTTTAATGTATTACTAAGCAGAGGAAGAAGGTAGAGATTGATTCAACTACATAGCCCAGTATTTTATTGCTTTGTTTTTATTTAAATTCAGTTAGCCAACGCAGAGTGCATCATTAGTTTCAGATGGTAGTCTTCAACAGTTCATCAGTTGCATATAACACCCAGTGCTCATCACATCACATGCCCTCCTTAATGCCCATTACCAGGTTATCCATCCCCCCCCCACCTCACCTTCAGCAACCCTCAGTTTGTTTCCCATAGTAAAGAGTCTCTCATGGTTTGTCTCCCTCTCTGATTTCTTCCCATTCAGTTTTCCCTCCCTTCCCTTATGGTCCTCTGCACTGATTTTTATATTCCGTATATGAGTGAAACCATATGATAATTGTCTTTCTCTGATTGACTTATCTCACTTAGCATAATACCCTCCAGTTCCATCCATGTCAATGCAAATGGTAAGTATTCATCCTTTCTGATGGCTGAGTAATATTCCATTGTGTGTGTGTGTGTGTACACGCACCCCTTTTTTTTTTTTAAGATTTTATTTATTTATTTGACAGAGACACAGTGAGAGAGGGAACACAAGCAGACGGAGTCAGGGAGGGAGAAGCAGGCCCCCCTGCCGAGCAGGGAGCCCAATGTGGGGCTCCATCCCAGGATGACCTGAGCTGAAGGCAGACGCTTAACAACTGAGCCACCCAGGCGCCCTATATATACCTTTCTTTATCCATTCATCTGTTGAAGGACTTCTCAGCTCCTTCCACAGTTTGGCTATTGTGGACATTGCTGCTGTGAACAGTGGGGTGCATGTGCCCCTTTTCACTACATCTGTTATCTTTGGGATAAATAACTAGTAGTGCAATTGATGGGTCATAAGGTAGCTCTATTTTTAATGTCCTGAAGAACTCCATACTGTTTTCCGGAGTGGCTATATCAGCTTGCATTCCCACCAACAGTATAAGAGGGTTCCCCTTTCTCCACATCCTTGCCAACATTTGTTGTTTCCTGACTTGTTAATTTTAGCAATTCTGACTGGTGTAAGGTGGTATCTCATTGTGGTTTTGATTTGTATTTCCCTGATGCCAGGTGATATGGAGCATTTTTTTCATGTGTCTGTTGGCCATCTCTATGTCTTCTTTGGAGAAAAGTCTGTTCATGTCGTCTGCCCATTTCTTGACTAGATTATTTGATTTTTGTGTATTGACTTTGATCAGTTCTTTATAGATTTTGGATACTAGCCCTCTATCTGGTATGTCATTTGCAAATATCTTCTCCTATTCCATAAGTTGCCTTTTAATTTTATTGACTGTTTCCTTTGCTGTGCAGAAGCTTTTTATCTTGATGAAGTCCCAAAAGTTCATTTTCTCTTTTGTCTCTCGCATTTGGAAATGTGTCTAGCAAGAAGTTGCTGTGGCTGAGGTCAAGGAGGTCGCTGCCTGTGTTTTCTAGGATTTTGATGCATTCCTTTCTCATATTTAGGTCTTTCATCCATTTTGAGTTTATCTTTGTGTATGGTGTAAGAGAATGGTTCAGTTTCATTCTTCTGCATGTGGCTGTCCAATTTTCCCGGCACCATTTATTGAAGAGACTGTTCTTTTTCCATTGGATGTTCTTTCCTGCTTTGTTGAAGATTAGTTGACCATAGAATTGAGAGTCCATTTCTGAGTTCTCTGTTCTGTTCCATTGATCTATGTGTCTGTTTTTGTGCCAGTACCATGCTGTCTTGATGATCACAGATTTGTAATACAGCTTGAAGTCAGGCACTGTGATGCCCCCAGCTTTCGTTTTCTTTTTCAACATTCCTTTGGCTATTCGGGGGTCTTTTCTGGTTCCATACAAATTTTAGGATTATTTGTTCCAGCTCTGTGGAAAAGGTCAGTGGTATTTTGATAGGGATTGCATTGAATGTGTAGATTGCTCTGGGTAGCATAGACATTTTAACAATATTTATTCTTCCAATCAATAAGCATGGAATGTTTTTCCATTTCTTTGTGTCTTCCTCAATTTCTTTCATAAGTGTTCTGTAGTTTTTAGAGTACAGATCCTTTTCCTCTTTGATTAGATTTATTCTCAGTTACGGTTTTTGGTGCAGTTGTAAATGGGATCGAATCCTTAATTTCTCTTTCTTCAGTCGCATTGTTAGTGTATAGAAATGCAACTGATTTCTGTGCACTGATTGTATATCCTGCCATGTTGCTGAATTGCTGTATGAGTTCTAGCAATTTTGGATTGGAGTCTTTTGGGTTTTCCACATAAAGTATCATGTCGTCTGCGAAGAATGAGAGTTTGACTTCTTCTTTGCCAGTTTGAATGCCTTTTATTTATTTTTGTTGTCTGATTGCTGAGGCTAGGACTTCTAGCACTATGTTGAACAACAGTGGTGAGAGTGGGCATCCCTGTTGTGTTCCTGACCTTAAGGGAAAAGCTCTGTTTTTTCCCCATTGAGAATGATATTCGCTTTATAGCCCAGTATTTTAATCTTTTGTGTTAACCAGTTTGGAAAGAGTTGTTAATATTCCAATGCCTATATTTGCATTTATTAACAAAATTTAAAATTAGAAAGTTTTCTCAATTTTACAACTATTTTATTGAAAATCTAGTAGCTTATTTTGATAAAACTTTTTTTTTCAATCATTGCTTTAAAAAATTGTATGAACTTACAGAAACAGAACCCCTAAGTTGTAAAAAATACTTATGGTTAGGCCTAATATAAGTGGTTATGGTTTTTAAAGGGTTCTAAAATGATTCAATCTAATGTAAGTGATATTTTACTTCAGAGCAGCATAGCTAATGGTAATTAGTATCATTCCAGTGTCTTGGAGGAGAAGACACCAGAAGGTTCAGGCACACATAGAGGACCAAAATCTCACTCTCTGGAGGCACCTTTCTGTGGCTCTGTTCCAAAGTTATATTTATAGATCTCTTAGGAAAAAATTACTCTGTTTCCCAGGAGAAGTTAAATTGGACAATCTATTAATGAGGGGAAATGTTGCCTAAAACATAATGTGCATCAAGGTGGATTAATGAGAGGATATACAGCAGTATTGCCAGAAACATAAGAAAGGCACCTGTACACTAAAATGTCGTACCTTCATAAAAAGAAAAGAGAGAGGTGTGTGTTCATGTTTTTAAAGCAAGTTTGTTGAGGTATTATTTACATGCAATGAAATGTACCCTTTCAGTGAGTAGTTCTTTGAGTTTTGACAAATAAAACATCCATGGAACCACAATCAAAATACAGAACACAGCCATCACCCCAGAAGATGTTCTGGAGAAGGTTTTCCAAGAGGTGGTTGGAGTCTTTGGACAAACACAGTGTGACCCAACAAGCACTTGCCACTGCTGCTGTGACGCTGATGGGCTGATCTGTGGTCCTCTTCGCCCTGTCTGCAAGGGTGGCACCTTGGGACCCTTTCCCTGTAACACCTTTGCAGTTAGGCTCTTGGAGACCCATTGGAAAATTTCCGGCACTCTGTTCCAGTGAAAAACAGCCTTTGAAACTGCTCCTACCACTAACGTTCTCCAGCTGTGGATTTTTAAGTTTATGCAGGACTGGGCATTTATATTTTAAGTATTCAACATTTATTGTTGTTTTGTTAGTGTAGGTTTGCAAAATAAGTACTTTAAGAGAAAGTGTATAAACTTCTGGGAAACATGGCACGCCCTACAGGGGAACTCATGGGCTAAGCAACCTGGCCTTTTAAACACAGGAATAGCCGAGAAAACAGATTAAGTTGCTGTGCTGCTTATTTATGCTTCTTTACATCAAAAAAACAACTCTATACTCCAGAGTGATTTTACATGTTTTTTAGAATAACATTTTACAAATGTAGTTACTTGGTGAACATAATTCCTTTCACTAATTATTAATGGTCATTCTCTAACGTAACCCTGGTTTGCTTCCTAGGCTTAAATGGAAAAGAACAACATCCTTTCTTAGTGTTCAGATTTCACCAGGCTTGTGACCTTTGGGTTAACTTTACCAAAGCAATTAAAAGTATTAATAAGGACACAGTTTTCATTTGGCAGTTAACAATTCTAGATGGAAAATCGCCAACTGTTTGCTTCTAGGTTAGAGAAAAGGCATTAATTTGTTTAGCACCACCAGTGCTTCTCTGAGTCTTCCCTTCTTTCTGATCACAGCAAATGTAGTTGGGGAACCAGTTCCTTGGCTGGGAAGCCACTCCTACGATAACTGATCAAACTGGTGAGGACTAGCTACCTGCTGCTCCACCAAAACCATCCCAGCCAGGATTCGCCCATCTGGTATTTGGTCACCCTTGGCCCTTCTTGATCCCAGTCAACGTATAACCTGAATAAGTTTTAAATGAGAAATGCCAGCCACTTATTTAGCCACTCCTAAGGGAAAAAAGTATTTTCCTAAAGAGTAGTTTCCTGAGGGGCGCCTGGATGGTTCAGTTATTAAGCGTCTGCCTTCGGCTCAGGTCATGATCCTAGGGCCCTGGGATCGAGCCCCACATCGGGCTTCCTGCTCAGCAGGGAGTCTTCTTGTCCCTCTCCCTCTGCTGCTCCCCCTGCTTGTGTCTCTGTCAAATAAATAAAATCTTAAAAAAAAAAAAAGTAGTTTCCTGAAATAAAAGCGTATCTGTTCCTAAAGTCTTTTGACTTTCTGCAGAAGTTTTTTTTAATCTTTGCAACTATTTATATTTGCTAATTTACCAGTGTTTACTGTTTTTAGCTGTACTACCAACCTCATTTTAAAATTATGTTTGCAAAGTTAATTATACATATCTGTAAATGGAAAAATCAGCATAAGTATTTCCCTTTAATAGCATTAGAAAAGTAATTTTTGCAGCTTTTTATTGCAATTTTAAGTAACAAATGGTCACTTTGAAAGAGCCAAATTCAATTTTAACACTTTTTTATAGACATGATAGAGTTACGGTAAATTAATATGCTGTGCCTCTATACTGTGAGTATGGTAGGCAAAATAATACTCCCCTCTCCAAAGATACGAGGTCCTAAAACCTGTAGCCTGTAAGTATTACTCTATTTGGAAGGAGATCTTTATGGATGTAATTGAGGGCCTTGAGGGTAGGAGATTATTCTGGATTATCCAGGTCAGCTCTAAATGCCTTCAAACTGTCCATGGAAGAGAGAAACAGAGGGTGATTTGACACGTACAGAGGAGAAGGCAGTGCGAAGGCGGAGACAGATTTGCCGTGGTGTGGCCACAAGCCTGGTATGCCACCAACCACCAGAAGCTGTAAGGGGCAAAGAACATAGTCTTCCCTTCAACTTCTGGAATGAGTATATCCTAGTTTACAACCTTGATTTCAGCCAAAGCCAAATGAAACTAATTTCAAGTTTCTGGTCACCGGAACTGTGACAGTATAAATTTCTGTTGTTATAATTTACCCGATCTGAGATGATTTGTTACATCAAGCCTAGGACACTAATACAGGTTTTGATACTAGGAGGTGGGATGCTGATGTAACAAATACCTAAAAATGCGGAGTGGCTTTGGAATTGGACATGGGTAGAGGCTGGAAGAAATTTGAGGCATATCATAGAAAAGGCCTAGACTGCCTTAAACACACTCTTGGTAGAAAGAGGGACTTTGAATGTGCTTCTGGTGACAGCTCAGAAGGAAATGAGGAAGATACAGTTGGAGACTAGAGGAAGAGTGATCCTTGTTACATAGTGGGAGAAAACTTAGCTAAATTGGCTACCACGGTTGTGTGGAAAGCATGTAAGCAATGAACTTGGGTATTTAGCTGAAAAGACTTCCAGCCAGAATGCTGAAGGTACAGCCTGGTTTCTTCTTGCTGCTCATGGTAAATTGTGAGAATAAAGATAGAAATTTTGCCAGGGCAAAAATGAGCTACAGCTTGATGATTTGGAAAATTTCCAGTCTATCCAGATTGCAAAAGACACTAAAATTAGGAAATTTATTGTTAGGAAAGTGTGCTCTGGAGAGAAGGCCAAAGGAGAAACTAGACAGTCTTTAGTGCTGACAGAATTAGATGTGTGGCTCATGGATCCCTTCAACCATCTCAACAGGAAACAGGAATAGAGATGGGATTTTCCAGGAAAGATCTGTGGAGGACCCTCTTGTTTAATGGCATGAATACACAGGAGACCCACATGGTTTTTCAGACTATTAAATCAGCAGAAACAATGCCGACTTGACTTTTGAAAGGCAAAGAGACAGGATGGAATGTAAGAAGGCTGTTGGACTTCCCAAAATTCTGTAGGCAGAAAACAGCCTTATAAAACTACTCAGGTGCAAATATGTGCTACTCTTTAAAGAAAAAGGAAAAATGACTCCAAGGGTAGAGTCTCAAGCCATGGAGTATTACTTAAAGGCGTTTAAACCTTGCCCAACTGGATTTTGAAATTACTTGGGCTGCATGACTTCTGTTTTCTACCTTGTAGAGTAGGGGATGCCATAGCCATTATCCCTCTGCCTGCCTCACCTTCTTATTTTGGAAGCAGATAACTTGCCTTCTAGTTTCACAGATCAACAGATAGAGAGGAATTGTGCCCCAGGATGGATCATTCCCAGAATCTCACCCATACCTGATTTAGATGTTTAGGTAATGAGATTTGGGACTTTGAGCCTGAGCCGATGAGGTTTACATGAGATTTGGTTCTTCTGGTGATGTTCTCTATAGTGGGTTGAGATTCAGGATTATGTTAGGGTCCACATATTTTGCACATAGGACAGACACGAATCTTTGACTGCCCAAGGATGAACTATGGTAGGCATAATAATGCTATGTCCTATCTCCCACCAACTCCCAACCCCCAACTCTGAAGATATCACGTCCCTATTCCTGGACCTATAAATGTTACTTTATTTGGAAAATGTCTTTTTTTTTAAGATTTTATTTATTTATTTGGCACACAGAGAGATAGAGAACACAAGCAGGGGGGAGCGGCAGGCAGAGGGAGAGGGAGAAGCAGGCTGCCTGCTGAGCAGGGAGCCCGATGTGCGACTCGATCCCAGGACCCTGGAATCATGACCTGAGCCAAAGGCAGCCACTTAACCAACTGAGCCACCCACGCATCCTGGAAAATGTCTTTATAGATGTAATTAAGGCAGGCGCCTGGGTGGCTCAGTCGGAAGAGCATGAGACTCTTGATCTCGGAGTCATGAGTTCGAGCCCCACGTTGGGTGTAGGGATTACTTAAACAGATAAAACTTTATAGATGTGATTAAGGGTCTTGAGATGGGGAAATTATCCTAGATTACCCAGGTGAGGCCTAATACCATCACAAGTGTCCATTAGACCATGTCTAATCAGTTAAATATCAGTACATGTTTATTTAGTGAAATGATAATTTCTAGTTGTGCTGTAGGTGTTTAAGGTACTTCCCAGTCTTCTAAGAAGAAAGTCAAATGCAACATCAGCAAAAATGGAAAAGAAACAAGCAACTTATACCAATCTTAGTAACTTTAAGTGCTTATAAAGTAATTAAGGTTTGAGATTGTTCGGAAACTTCTTTCTTCTCTAGAGCCTGTCTGGTGTATTTGTAATTGTGAGCTGGCTGTCCTCTGCCCAGCAGGCTTCGGGGACACCACCTTTCCCAAACAGCAGGTGTATATTAAGGACATGTAAACTGATTTTAGTGATAGAGCAAAATGTAATTAGAAAGGCAAGTCTGTCACAGAAACATTATACCATGCATTGCAAAACCAAATGTAAATAATTTGGATTAGACCCACACCATTGGGTGTCTCTAGTAGCATAAGTAACAGAATTGGTTGTAAAAATAACTCATCACGAATGCGCTTCAGTCCTTTGATTTGAACGTTTGTAAAATGTTTTACTCTGTCTCTAGGACCCTTTTTACAGTTAATTGTGGGAAAATTTGGTAAATGTGTTCTATTTAGACATGAAGATGGATGGTAATAATTCACACTCATCTGTATTTGCTTTGATTTTCTGACCCATGCCATCTGTATCTTCACCTGGTCTTGCTTTGGATCATGACATTATTTGTAGGGTTGCTGACATTCTGTGATAATACACAGATATAAACTACTTTTTTTCTCTGTAGCCTTTTGTTGTTGTTGTTGTTATCAGTGTATTATCCCAGCTAAGCCATAGGCTCAGTAAAATCCGTGAGACTGAGGTTGTTTTAATGTCAGATTGTTTTTTCTATAATTATTTTGGCCACTGTTTACCTAACTCAAGGTACTTTAATACTCCTGATCAAATTCTAAGGACAGTACATTTATATTCTGTCATAATAACAGTGAAAGATTAAACAAATATTTATGAACCAGAACAAGAATTCAATATTTACCTGTGATAGAGGGTAATGCCTTATTTATCACATTACTACACTGTGACATTGGCAAGTTCTGAAATAGTTTAAAGATGTCTCTCTTGTTTTCCGAATAAAAGGGAAGTAGGCTGCGTGCAATTAAACACATATCAATGTGAATGTATGTGTGAAAAATATCTTCACATGGGGTAGTTTATTTTTTAAAGTTCCTTCAATACACTAATGACATACAATTTAGTTTAACAGCTCGGTGTGTTGTAATCAAGAGTGTGAATAGGCAATCAAATACTTCTGTGAAATTCTCCCCAAAGAATCCTGTTGCTATGGTGCATTCTCACCTGGGACTTGTTTAGCTTCTTTCTCAATCAGATATATTGACAATAATGAGCTAAAAAACAAAAATCCTCATAGAAAACTCAGAATGGAGAAATCCAGATAGATAAATGAAGCAAGGTGGCTCTCCCTTCTTATTCTACTTGCACTTAAGAGTTTTTATTTATGATCCCAAGAGTCTTAAGATCCACTGAAGGCATTACTGTCTCACTGTAAAGTGAGCTGGATGTCATAGAAGGCACTGTTTGTCAGATGGAAACCAGGGAGAAGATCATCCCTGAAAACTGCAAACTAGATTTTCTCCATCCGCAGCAACTTCCCTGAAACTTTAGAAGCTGTGTTTGTTGTTTGAGACCATCAAACTATTCAGACTATTTAGTAGTGCCATCTTCTTTAGATAATGCCAAAGAAGAGCTTATGAGTTGCAGTTATTAAATTGAAGGAGATGATCACATCAGAGTTAAGTAACAAGCTGGGCAGTGAGACCTTTGATGGATTACCTAGACTCGTATTGTTTTTCAGAGATTATTATCTTCCCCTCTACACCTTGAAATCAATTTCATTGCCACACCCTGTAGGTCATGGTGTGAGGCTGAAAGACAGTGATAAAGAGCACCAACTCTAGAGTCACACCTCACAACTTCATATCCCTTCTCTGCCACCTATCAGGTGTGTGACCTTAGACACTTATGACCTGCATCTCAAAAATGAGAATAATAATACATACCTCATGGGCTCATGGGGTGGTTGTAGAAATTATTAAATAAGGTGCTTAGCAGCACATAGAGACCATTCATTGGGTATTGGTTATACTCACCATTTATAATATTCAGAGAAAGCATTATTATAGTATCTAGTTCATGGTAAATACCTTATAAATAATAGCCAATTATCCTAGTGTCATTATAACTCTTTAAAATGAATCTGTGCCAGATACAGTCTTATTAAAAACATAGGCCGAAATATAAGGGAATGGTTAAAATTTGATATAATTCTGTCATAAAAAATTTTAGTCATGTGAATGAGATGGGATAGAGAGCCAGAAAACATCCAAGCCCATCTGTATACTGTCCTAGAGTTGCAAGGCTGCTGGGTCTGGAGTCATCAGCCCTGCAGCCTTTGCAATGAAAATGTCATGGTTCCTAAGTTAAATCCATCCAGCTAAGTATGTTCTGTTCTGAGACACTGTGTTCAAATCAACTTGTGTGTACTACTGAGAAAATGGTGATTTGCCAAATCATGTATTTTTACCTACTGTTTGATATTCTTTACATTCATTACCCAGTGCTGTTATAATGTTCCATTTTAATTATACATAATGTTATTTTTAAAAAAATAAGTGCCACAGATGTTGATTTAAGTTGATTATTTATGTTTAGATTCAAGGAGAGCGAGGAATAGCCATAGCCTGCCTGTGGTGATCCTCTCCATAGCCCTTTTATTCACTCTGCTGGTAGATTCAGGTTTCCTGAAGTAAACTGTGTTATCCTGTCTGTCCAGTGGGACCCAGTCTCCATACCCTTGCTCAGGTATGTGCAGGTAGGCATGGTCCTAGCACCTGAGGTTGATGGCACACCCCTCTGAGGCAGGTACAGACCAGCCTGCTGGCCTCTGCTTACCTGAGCCTAAGGCCCTGGGTAGGAGCATTGACTGAACCTAACAGTCTGCTGACCGTTTGCACTAAGCATTCAGTTCAGAAGAAGCATCCTCTTGCCACATCAACTTCTTGTTTTTAGAAGGAGAGAAGACAGCTAAAGAATTCAGCTTGATATTTTCACGTCTGTCCATTAGAGGTATGAGTTTTTGGCATGAAAAGTACTGGCCGAGGGGCACCTTGGTGGATCCGGGTCTGGCTCCGCGCCTGGCAGGGAGGCTGTTTCCCTCTCCCTCTGTCCCTCCCCCAGCTCAAGTTCTTGCTCGGCGCTCTCTCTCTCTCTCTCTCTCTCTCTAAAATAAATAAATGACTCTTTGGAAGGAAGGGAGGAAGGAAGGAAGGAAAGAAAGAAATTACTGGCCGAGATATCCTCAGAAAAGAGGAAAACTACTGTTTGTTTGTTTTGATTTTTTTTAAGATTTTATTTATTTATTTGACAGAGAGAGACAGCAAGAGAGGGAACACAAGCAGGGGGAGTGGGAGAGGGAGAAGCAGGCTTCCCGCTGAGCAGGGAGCCCGATGTGGGGCCCGTGGGGCTCGATCCCAGGACCCTGGGATCATGACCCAAGCCGAAGGCAGACAGACGCTTAACGACTGAGCCACCAGGTACCCCTTAATTTTATTTTATTATGTTACGTTAATCATTACTTTTTGATATAGTGTTCTGTGATTCATTATTTGCGTATAACACCCAGTGCTGCATTCAATACGTGGCCTCTTTAATACCCATCACCAGGCTAACCCATCCCCCCATCCCCCTCCCCTCTAGAACCCTCAGTTTGTTTCTCAGAGTTCTGTTTTTAGTATTCCTAAAATAGACATAAGGAAGGAATTCCTTTTTAAAAAGTTTGAGATTTAATTGACATAAAACATTGTATTAGTTTCAGGTGTACAACATAATGATTCAGTATGTGTATATATTGTTAAATGATCACCACAGTAAGTGTAGTTAAAGAATTTCTTAATGGGGTAAGATGATAGAAGATACTGAATAAAGGCTCTGTGCCTTAACTCACTATCTGAATATTAAAGAACAACTTAATATGTTTACCCACCATCCGCATACTGTTTTTTGGCATTGGTATTTTGATATCTTTAAGCTGGCTATATAAAGAAATTACGCATTTTAATTTTGTGAGAGTTGTGAGAGCCCCTAAATTTGCTGAGATTGCTTGTTCTGAAACTTAAGAAATTGAAAGTAGAGCATATGATAGTAGCAAGAAGCAGCCTCTCTTCTCTCAGTCATTTGTTATGAAAGGTGCTTCAGCCACCGCTTTCTTCTTGTGATTTTATATATAAAATTGGATCCTCTTAAATGAAGATTAAGAGGAGAGAACAAAAAAATGACAAAGCAGAGCTATTGAGAACAGAATATGATCAGATGATGAAAGAAAGATAAATTATTAACTGAGTGTTGTAATAACATTGTACAATGCCAACAGCTTAGTAAAAATGGAATCCAAGACATCTGTCTTTGGTCCAGATTACTTCATTTTTTCCTCTTCTTAGGAATTGAAAATACATTCCCAATTTTTTGGCAAATATTCCTCAGAGGAGAATATGGTACATTTTTGTAATGTATATTTTTACTTTATACAATGCCTAATTCTTTAAAAACAGCTTGACAGTTTACACAGGCTTTAGCATCTTGTTCATATACTTACATCAGCTCCTATGTGATGTGAGTGTTATCCCCATTTAACAGATGATTAAACTGGGGTTTATAAATGTTAAAGTGATTTGTCCACTCTTATACAGCTAGTAAGTGATAGAGCCTAGATTCAGATCTAGGTTGGACTCCAAACCCTATAATCCTTCCTTCTTTGTTTTAAATTCTAGGGTCTGAGATGGCCAAATCTGGCCCTCTACCTGTTTTTGTTTTTTTGTTTGTTTTGTTTTTTGGATAGCCTACAAGCAAAGAGGTTTTTTTACATTTTTTAGCAGTTTAAAAATAATCAGAAGAATATTTCATGACATTTGAGAATTAGATGAAATTCAAATTTCAGCATCCATAATAAGTAAGAACAACCACACTCATTTTATGTTACTTTCTCTGGCTGCTGTCATACTACCAGGACAGTGGTGGCTAGTTGTGACAGAAGCATCGCTCACTGTCAGCAAAAGCCTAGAATGTTACTCTCTGGCCCCTTTTTTATTAAAGATTTATTTGAGAGTGAGAGAGTGGGGCAGGGTGGGGGGGCAGAGAGAGAGAGAATCTTGAAGAAGATTCCCTGCTGAGCGCAGAGCCCAACTCAGGGCTCCATCCCAGAACCTTGAGATCATGACCTGAGCCGAAACCAAGAGTCGGATGCTCAAGCGACTGAGCCACCCATGTGCCCCTATCCGGCCCTTTATAGAAAACATTTGCCAACTCGTGCTCTAGGATATCAGTACCAAAATCTGTGATTAGAAGTTTTTTTTGGAACATTCATGAAATTCATGAAAGCTTTCACACACCTTAGGTCTTTTGATGGTCCCAACAGCTAGTGAGGCAGATGGTGTTTGCCGCCTTGTACCAGGCAACCAGGAAATGGATGCCAAACCACGTAGTCTCATCAGCACCAAACAGCTTTTCATGTTCACTAGCTTTCTAGGTACATAATTTTATTTGGCATCTTAAAGTGGGGGGTTATTTTGACATTTCAGCTTGAATGTTATAATCCAATTTCTCATTGTCATGAAGAGAAACTTCATGTCAGAGTTTGTCCACTCTGCTCCTGGGCCCCCCCCACACAGACCTCCTGGGGCCTATTGTGAAACTCAGGCACTCATACTCTCTGCCTCTCCTTCCCCCTTCTTCCTCTCACTTCCTTTCTGCCCACCATAGTGCCTGTCACTTAGTAGGCACTCAGAGTTTAAACGAATGAATATTTAACCAAATCAGTCTTCTAATTACAGAAGAAAAAGCCGTAATACTGGTTTTATCCTTGTAGGTAAAGCCTTTCATTACTGAATTTTGTGAAAGTTAATAGAATCTTGGACAGAAGAAACTAGTAAAAAAAAAAATAGAAATGTGAATTTCAAGATACTTTTTGTTGCAGAATTTGGCTTAAATTTGATGTAGAATTTTGGGTTTTTTAAAAATATATAGAAGTAACCCAAGTATCCATCAATGATGAATGTATAAACAAAAGGTATTAGTATAAACATACAATAGAACATTTTCAGCCTTAAATAGAAGGAAATTCTGATGAATGCTGCAATAGATGAAACTTGAAACATTGTATTAAATGATATAAGCCAGTCACAAAAGGACAAATATTGTATGATTCCACTTAAGTGAGATACCTAGAGTAGTCCAATTCATAGAGACAGAAAATGAATGTTGGGTGACAGGCTGGTTGGAGGGAAGAATTAGGAATTATTATTTAATAGGCACAGAGTTTCAGTTTGGGAAGACAAAAAAATTCTGGATATGGATGGAGGTGAGTTGTCCGTCCAGCAGGGTGACTGTACTTAATGCCACTGAACTACACACTTAAAAATTGTTGAAATGATAATTTTATACTATCTGTATTTTATCACAATAAAAAAGACTATAAATGTAAACGTAAGTAATAAGCTATTTTAAAAAAACATTTTACTTAGAATACCTATCAATTATATAATGCCATAAAATGACTTTCAAACTATTAATACTTTTAGTTTATCAAATGAAAAATTTACCATTTGCTATATAGTACCTAAGTGATTTGGCCCTAAAATTATTTAAGATGTAAAGTTAAGTGTAGCATCCTCTTTCATGTTTTATTTCCAAAATTTATGTTGACATATAGAATTTATAAGAAAAATTGTATAAATTTGATTTTATGGTTACACTGAGCATAAGTTGCTCTTTTCTTCCTTATTAGCAATTTATGGAAGAAAATTAATTAAAACCATAGAGCAAGCTGAGAAACACCTTTCTCCCAGGCGCCCCTCTAAGGGTACCAATTCTTTATTAAAGAGTCCTGTGGAGTTTCAAGAGAAATATATATATAGTGGAATCCATTAGATCAGTCAATTCATTATACATCATATATTTTCAAATAAGATAATTATTACTGTTGTCATGTATTTCATGCCCTTCATGAAAACTAATTCTTAAAACATTGCTTTCTGTAATAGGTCAAATTGGAACATTTAACTAATCATGAAAATTAACATCTTGGTGTGGTTTTACATGAATAGACCAATCTAATTCTATTTTATTTATACAAGTAATACCAAGTGAAAGCCCAAGCTAAGAGATATTAAGTATTCAAAAAAGTATAAAATTGAAAGTAAGCCATCCTACAAATGTTAGGGTTCCCTTTCCCAACCATTAACACTTTCCCCAAAATTAAGTTTCTTGAGTATATGTCAAGAAAAAAATTTTCTGCATACTCTAGCAAAAAGTAAGTCTTTAGAAAAACAACTGCCTGGCTTTCCTTTCCTGAATAATCTTTCTTGGAGATTATTCCCCACATTAATGCATGTGGATTTACTTAAATCCTTTCTAGGATTGCATGCAGTCCTATTACTATAGATGTATGTAACATATTTAATCAATTCCTCATTGATGGATGTTAGATTGTTTCCAGTTTTATTTGGTTGGTTTTGTGTACTTTTCCAAGTATAGCCAGAGTTTCAGCCTTTGAACTGGTGGCCAATGGGTAGCTACATTTTTTATTTTTTTAGATATTGTTAAATTACCCTCCAAGAGTTTGCACCCATTCACATTCTCACAGCACCTTTTCTCCGTACCCTTAGCAGTGCTGCACACTCTAAGTGTGCTAAGTCCTATTACTCATTGTTAGAATGGACCTTTATAGGTCATTAGAATATTATTGAACCCCATAGAGTACTTTAATAGCTTCAAAAAAGCAAAAATAACAGTTCTCCTCTCAGTCAGAATACTGTTTTCCAGGAATTAGACTATTCCTTAAACAGGATCTGTCCTGGTAGTATTCAAACAATACTTCTTTTCTTTCTTGCTGCTGCTGCTTTTTTTTTTTTTTAAGATTGATTTATTTATTTTAGAAAGAGAGAGTGGGCGGGGCAAGGGGAGAGGGAGAGAGTGAATCTTAAGCACACTCTATGCTGAGAGTGGAGCCTGATGCAGGACTTGATCCCACGACCCTGAGATCATGACCTGAGCCAAAATTAAGAGCAGGACGCTCAAACAACTGAGCCACCCAGTAGCCCCAATAATACTTCATTTCTTTAGACTTCTTTCTTTCTTAATTTTCTGAATTAGATTTTAATTCAAGAAGTCCTATGCCAGTTGTAAAAAGTGAAACAATATAAAGATAAGATAAAAACGTAAATAGTATCTCCGTCTCTTTCTCAGTCCTACCCTCCTGAAGTTGCCAATTTTACTGACCTGCTGCATTTCTATCACAGTTTTCTTCATACTCAGACCAACTCATGCAGTACTTTTTATTTTATTATTTTTGTGTGTTTTAATCAGTTCTCCAACTGATTTTTTCACTTAATCATGTATAGTGGTTTTTGTGAGGCAGCAGATAAAGGTTCAGCTTATTCTTTTTAATAACTATTTTTAGTCATTACATGTATGTAGTGTGGAGATTCCATAGTTTGTTAAAATATTGCCATGTAGATAGACATTCAAATTGTTTGTAACAGTGCTGCACTTAATATTTCATATATGTGGTTGTTTTTATTTCTGTAGATATCCAGAAGTACAATCGCAAGGTCATGGGGAATATGTATTTTTCATTTTAATAGATGTTATCTGGTTGTTTTCCAAAAGGGTTGTAGCAAATCACACTAACATGAGTAGTATGTGCAAGTACCTTTTTACCTGGCTTCTCCCCAGCTCTGGATGTTACCACTTTTAAAAATGTTTGCTTATATGGGGCACCTGGGTGGTGCCAGGCTCAGTGGGTTAGCCTCCAACTCTTGGTTTTGGCTCGGGTCATGATCTCATGGGTGGTGGGATTGAGACCCCCATAGGGCTCTGTGCTCAAGTGTGGAGTCTGCTTAAAGATTCTCTCCCTCTGCCCCCTCACCTCACTTGTACGTGCTCTTTCTCAAATAAATATATAAATCTTTTTAAAAAATGTTTGCTAATAGGATGAAAATGACATCTCATTGTTACTTGATTTTCTCTCCTAATGAATGAAATTGAGCAGTTTTTTCCAATATTTTAATTAGCATTTACATTTCATCTTCGGCCACTTGTTTTGTTTGATACCCTTTGCCTAATTATACTATGTTTTTATAAAATTTGTTTATATGAGATTTTAAATATCTTATATATTAGAAATATCATGTCTTTTGTTTCTGGTCATTTGACTTTGTTTGCATGATATTTTGGCATATGAAGTTTTATTTTTATGTAGTTAAATATTCCTATCTTATTCCTGATGATTTGAGGGTTGCTTGTCTTCTTATGGAGGTCTCTATCATCCTGAGATTATAAACATATTCTCCTAGTTTATCTTTACATAATTGGGGGTTTTTCTACATTGATTATAGGGTGTGGGGGGGGTGGCTGCATGTGCACATGCGTGCAGTTTGAGGTAGTAATCTAGCTTTGTTTTCTCTAATTATACCAGCAGTTCTTTTCTCATTGAATGAAATTCTACCTTTGTCATAATTAGGAAGTTCCCATATATACTAGCATCTGGCTCTTTAATTCTTATTACATTCCAGGGCTTTATTTGATTTGGGAAGAAAGTTTTGAAACAGGAAAATCTATCACAGTTCTAAACATAACCTTCGGGAGTAGAAAATGAGACAACCTCAATTTTTTCAGCTACCTGTAATGGAAGGAGCGAGAATATAGAATTCCACTCCTGTTCTTTACTTATTAATTGTGTGACCTTGAGCAAGTCATTTATTTTGCCTCTCCCACCATAAGATTGCTCAACTCGGTAGTGGCCTGTGCTTTTATAAGGATTAGAGAAAATATATGTAGAGTGCCTGACCCACAGTTGGCATTCATTCAGTAGTACCTAGTATTATTATTAGTGTTATGATTTAACAAGAAATAAGGAAGTAAGATGTTTAGTATCAAACTGTACTGTTCAAAACCTAAGCAGGTTTATTTCTTCATGAGTATATATTATATACAAGAGAAAAAGAATTCTAAATGTGGTAATTTAATGATTCTTTCAGGTAAGTATATTAATCTGAACAATAAAAATAACATATTCAAATCTGGTACATTTTTTCCTAAAAACATGTCTCTGTTTTATCTTTTTTTCTAATGAGAGCCATAGACTTAACACAAGTAAAAAGCAACAGCATGTAACTTTGCTTTTTTAGGTAAGTGGGGGAAATACAGCTATTAAATAAGGGTAACAAAGAGTAAATGAAAATTGCTTTTTATGTATAGCTAACCAGTGGAAGAAGCAGGGTGTCAGAGGACAAAGCAGGAGAGGCAGGGAAAGAGAGACCTGGCGTGTAGAAAGACAAAGAGGCACACTGTGAACCTGAAGACTGCAGTGGGCATGAGTCTGAACACAGCTGTATTGAGGTGGGACTCAGCCTATAGCTGGACATGCCCCAGTTCTGACCTGAGGCTTTAGTGTTCTTTGTAGGTTAGATATATCCTATGGTTATCAGTAATACATTGATTTTCTTAACCTTATATCTCAAGAATCCCAGGACAAGTTATGGAGGTTTAGAAAGGAAAGATGATGTTAGCAGAGCCATACAGATAAAATGTAAAATTAAAAAGTTCAGAAGACAAAAAAAGTTGAACGCCTCTTATATGTCTTGAGCCAGATAACAAGCCTTCACAAGGAACCATTTAATTGGCTAGGGCCCAACCATTAAATGTACATTCTAATTCTACTAATTGCCCACACACTTTAGCCATAAAATATCTGCAAAACAGAAAGAACAACTATAAAATAAGCTTAGTAATATAAAAAGTATCCTCATAAGAGAAGATCTACCTGTGCTGGTTGGTATTTGTTTCCTTTTCCCATTACATTTCATTAAGTTACTAACCAAATCTTAATCATTTTTTAAATTAACCTTATTCCCTAGTGCTACTTATTAGACCTACTGAAGAAAGGAAGATTAAATTTAGCCTTTGTTTCTTTTACCATTTTTATGGGTTTTGCTATGCTTGCTATAACCAGTCCACATGGAGAAAGTGGAAGATTGGTCATTTATTTTTCTCAGTTTTCTATTTCCATAAATGATGATTTATTTGCATTATTATCATCTACTGTGCAGTCAATTAACTATCAAATAAGCATCAGACATTATGTGATATGCAACATTGATCTTACTAATTTTGAAATATTTATATACTAGAAAACCAGATAAATTGTTAAGTGTTATTATTATTTTTCATAATTTCTTAATGAACTTTAAAGTAATGGCTAATAAAATTTTCAAGGTATTACATTTTAAGGAAAAATTTCCTTGTGTTTTTGACATTAATTCTACCAAATAACTTACCTTGTTGGAAAAATAACAACAATTATTGTCCCCTGCAACGGACACTGGCTCCAGGTATCCATTTCCCGTATGGTCACCCTTCCTCAATATGCATTTTACAACTAGGATTTCTCTAAGTATACATAATTTTAAGCAGTAGTAAAACCTCAACTAATAGAAGACAACTAGAATTATTTATACTTACAAGTACACATACACATATATATTCTGCTTTTTAGGAGAGAAAATAAATGGAAATAAAAGAAGGCATTCCTAGTTCAACAACTTAAAATGTCGGTCAGTTGGTGGGCAGGTTTTTAAAAATGGCGTGCCGCCCCTGGGAAACTCCTCATTTTCTCAGAGCCATGGTATGAAGCCTGAGAGATCAGAGAATTCAGAAGGTAGAAGTAGATATAAGCAGTTGTTGGATGGGGAGAAGTAAGCGGTGGCATGAGATAAGCATATTAATGGCAATAAATCACAGTGTCACTGAAATGTTCACATTATTTATTTTAAAAAATAAAACCTTGATTTGCCCATGTCACCATGAATAATAGGAAATTTCTGATAGAGCTAATTTGTTGGGACACCTGGGTGGCTCAATCAGTTAAGCATCTGCCCTTGATCCCCAGGGTCCTGGGATCAAGTCCCACATCGGGCTCCTTACTCATCGGGGAGCCTGTTTCTCCCTCTGCCTGCTGCTCCCCCCTACTTGTGCTCGCTCGCTCTCTCTCTCTCTCTCTCTCTCTCTCTGGCAAATAAGTAAATAAAATCTTAAAAAAAAAAAAAACTAGTTTGTTAAAAGAGCAGTCAACAAAATTATGGGAAACCCAGGTTCTAGTCCCCGCTCTGCCCTCACATATCCCTATGACTTTAAATAAAAGTAGAACATTATTTTGTACCATCGATTACCTACATTGTAAGGATATGATCATTATCATATCCGAAATGCTTTAAGAGCCTAAAAAAGGATCAACCATAATATATTATGGCTGTCTCTGGTACAAATACTCAGGAATCAGTTAGTTTAAAAATTTATGCAATCAGTTATAAATACAAATCAAATGTGCTGTATAAAATTCACCCTGAATGAATTAGGGTTTTCTTGTTTTGCTTTTGCAGGGAGCTAGAAGGATACCGAGATTAATGAAATAGATTCCACTCTTCAAGAAGAATCCAGCTTAGTATTGAGTACATGTAATGGGCCAAGCACTTTGCCCAAGGGCTAGATAAGGGTTTGTAGGCATTCATGGGAGGGTGGTATTTCAGGGTTATGGAACAACATGAGAAAAAGCTTTGAGTGGTGTGTATAGAAAACCATAAATAGTTCAGTTTAGGTGCATGAGAGAGAGTGACAGCAAAACAAAAAGTATTTGGCTGAGGTGGGGAGCAGGAGGGCACACTACTTTGGGTCTTAAAATACAGCTGAGTTGACTTCATAAGTTATGGGTAAGGTAGGAAGGTCATGGTGCACAGTGGTTAACCCTATGGAATTAGCAGTCAGGCTCATTTGATTTCAGATCCTGGTTTTGAATGACCTGAGGCAAGTCAGCCCTCTATGGAATGAGGGTAACCCTGACTACTTTGCTGGCTGAATGGGGAGTTAACCAAGTAGTGCATTTAAAGCACTTAGCAGAGAGCCTGGAGCCCAGACAGCTCTCAGTATAAGATAGAGATTATTGATGGTTAGAATTGTGCTTTCAACAGATATAGCTAGGAAAAATGTGAAAAGCAGAGGCAAGGCCTTTGACCGCCGTGGTGGGGGGGAAGACAGAGAGGGGTTACTGCAGTAGTCCAAAGTTAATGTGAGCCTGAATTAGGGGGATTGGCAGGAACGGTGGGGAAGGGAATGGACTCAACCCATGTTAGACAAGTGGAGTGACAGGATGTAGGAAAGCATTTACCATGAGAAGTATGGGGAGTAAGAGAAAGGAAGGAAAAGGTAAAAACACTTATGGTTTGAGCCTGTGTGAGAGGAGAAGGGTGGCTCCATTAGGACATTGGTCCTTGAAGTTCTGCGTGCATGAGAATCTCCTGGAAGACTTGTTCAAACCCAGGTGGCTGGACCCTACCCCTTCTGATTCAAAGAAGTTTCCAGGCAGTATTGATGCTAATGCTGCTGGTTCAAGGGACACACTTTGAGAACCACTGCAGTAGAGAAAAAACACAGGAGGCAGGGGAGGTATAGCAGAATGGAGAACACACCTTCAGGTACAGCCAAACATTGAATCTAACCAGAGATAGTGAATTTGTATGTCACCTGTGTGATGGTCAGATTGCCAGGTGAGAGATTGAAGAGCCAATGGCAATGAGTTAGCATTAAGGTGACAGTTTTTTTAAAAGCTATCAGTGGTGCTATAAAAAATGCTTGGACTTTTACCTGTTTACCTTGATGTTCTCATCTGCACCTGGTTCTAGGCAAAAAGCTTTCCTTGTGTGTTTTAATGTAAACTTCCCTTCCTTTATTTTGACTTCTATCTAGTAAAGGAGCTTTGTTGACAGTGTTACAGATACGAGCCTGAGCTTTAGAATAAAAATTTAGAAGTAAACTTTGCTGTTTTCTCTCTGCTTCATTAAAACTGAAGGATAAGGTACCGAAGCTAGAACCTGGTATAATCTTGTGTGATTTGGTAGGATAAAACAATAAAGATCTTACTGTTGCTCATCCTTGTTGGAATGTTAGCTAGTGTAACAAAAAATCAGACTAGTAATTATATCTTGTATTTTTCTTTTATCTTAAACAAGATCTGTAATGTCAGAAGCAATGGGCATAGTGTAGGGCGCAGTCCAGCAGAGGTGTCCTAATCAGATGTACCCTTCATATCTTCAGAGTGGGATGAGGTCAGCAGTTTCCATTTGAAGGTTAACCCTTTGTGGTGTCCTGCCTTCTGTAAATATTCTGTCTGGACAAAAGTAATTAAAATTTTGTTTTCCAGTGTATAAAATTTATTACTTCAAGATAAAATTTATTACAATAAATGAGCTTTATTTTTCAATATTGCCTAAGTTGTGTTCTGCAAGACGGTATTGTTTTCTTGAGACTTTAATAGTTGTTCCTTGAAAAAGAAAAAGTGTGCTTGGTCTCGGTAAATCAAAGAATCGCTAGGTTATACAAAGGTAAGCTGATTTCCTATTGGTAAACTTCTCAGAACTTTTAATACGCTAGTGTTGCCATCAGTCTCCAAGATTTGGAATCTTCTGGGCAGCATTTCCCAAACCTTGTCGACCTGGAACCCCTTCCTTTCAGGGCATATTTTATGGGACACTGATGTTCTCATAACACAGTTTGAGAAAGGCAGTGTTAGTTGTTTAAGCCTTTTTGATTTTGAATTTCCTTTTAACAAAGGGAATTAGCCAGTACAAGGAATATCATGTCCATCTCCCTTGTACTGGCTAATTCCCTTTGTTAATAATAATTAATTATGTACGAATTAGGGACTTCCAAATAGACCTTCTAATGATTTGTCAGTTATTAAACTGTGATAGAAAGTCAGGACATTTAATCTCCTCTACCTTCCTGACTAGTTATTTGGAGGCTGAGAAGTTCAAGGGTCCTTTGAAAATGTGGTTCCTTTGCTTTTAGTACCAGCCTAGATTAAAGAACAGCATTTAGGATGTTTTTGAGGATTTCTTATTTGTTCTTAAATAATCACTTTTAAAATAGTTCCCTAGGCCTAGCTCAAGATCCTCAAAGGTATGATCATGACCATAATTTGCTCATATTTTGAAGATGAGAAAGAGGAAAAAAATGCTCTGGTATATCCTGAGAGCAGGACCTATTCAGCACAAATCTATATACTTTAAAAATCTAACATATTATTTGGTGATAATTAGTCTCTTAGTGATATAAAACTTTCTTTCAGCATACCAAGGCAGAAAAGTAAATTATTTTTTGGAAGATTTTTAAGCAAAAGTGATTGAAATAAAAATGCTTTCTTGCTTCACCACTGATGGCACCACATAATGACCATGTCCGTTTTCTTCTTTCAGTATAACCAGTGCTCAGTACTTCCTGCTGAGAGTTATAGGCATGGAAGGGCATGTTGACCCGTGGTGTGTTGTACATGGTCTGCTGGTGTGAAGTGATTTTCAGTACACAGATGCACCTCTAAAAATTTTTGTGTATTTTAATTTATATTAAGAAAATTATAAAAAGCTTTAGAAGCCAGGATTTTAATTATTTTAATACCCAAGACACTGTGTTTTCAGAACGAGTCAATTTAAAGAAAAATATTGGGCAAAAGATAGTACAGGTCACAGGGGAAGGAAGCAGAGATTGAGGAGTCCTGAGGTCGAGAAGGTGCTCTCTGATGAGAAACATTTGTGCCTTACACTGAGAGGAAGCACTCAAGAGTCAGGAAAAAGAAGCAAAACCCTGGAGGAGGCCAGAGGGTGTGGAGAGGCTAGCCGTGGACAGGAAAGGGCCACTCCCTGCACTAAATCTGGAAGAGAACTGAAGATTAGTTGAGTGTGGGGACAGGAAGGAAGTGGGATATCATTGCTCATGGCCTGCTCTGATGCCCACTGTTCTTTCTTAATTGTCATCATCACAGCAGGAGTAACTATGGTAGCTGCTCCTGAAGCAGTAAATCAGAATAACTAGAAGAAAATAGATAATAGTGATGCAAGTGGGTAACTGTGGTTGGACTGCATGGGCCGCAAAGCACAATGAGCTTCTGCACATATTTAGAAGAATAATGGTTTTTTTCAGTTAGGGAAAAAACACAACATACTAACATCAGGAATGTAAGAGGGAATGTGATTCCAGATCCCATCTGGCATGACGACAATGAAGAATATTATAAACAACTTTATGCTAATAAGTAGAGATAGTGAGGAGGCAGAACTTTTTGGTACTTCAGGTATGGGCTGTGAAGAATGTATAGTCTTCACCAGAGAGAAAGCGGCAGAAAAAGCAATATTTTCAGGAAACTACATTTCACTTAAAACCTTTCGAGTCTTAGTAACCCAGCGGTGGAGAATATTCTGAGTAAATAATGAAGAGTTTATAAGGAGAGAATTTGCAAACTGGAGTGAGGCTTCCATAGGGCACAGTTGAAAAGGGTCAGGAGATAATGTCACTACTGGCCGTCAGTGAGGACTTAAGAAGGGTTTGAGAGAGACTAGGAGGCCACAGGAGAATAAGCTATGCTCTATTTTCAGTGCCAAAAGCAGAGTCCTTGAAGCTAAGGTGGAGCTCTTCCTGCTTATTAAAGAAGATGAGAGTGGAAGTACCTAATGCTAAAAGCTTCTTGGGGCTTCTGGAAACCAGAGGAAGTAGACAATAGCCTCTGACTAGATGTGCAGGATCCACAGTGTTTGTTTGAAAGGAACACTGAATCACCAATTCAAGGCCTCATTGAGGACTGAGGTGCCTGGGAGTTTAGGTAAATCTAAATAAGAAGGGAATAAGACAGAGATTTCACTGCCAGTGAGCAGCAGGAACAGGTGGATATGTATTTAAAGAACTAACTAGAAGTCTCAGAAACGGAAAATATTGTCATTGGAAAACAAGTAAAATCTCAGGGCACATAGAGAAATAGTGAATTGAAAATAATACTGAGAAACTTCCTCTGAATATACCTCAGAGTAGCTAAGAGAAAATATGAAAAATCTGTTAAGACTCTTAATTTCTGACATACCCTAGCCAGTCCTTTACTTGAAGGAAACTAAATATGGTGAGTAAAATGTTTTGCATTGTTTTTTGTTTTTTGTTTTTTTTAAAGCAGGGCTAAGCTGGAAAGTAAAGAATTCACAGAAACCAAAACTGAAATGAAAGTGGGACTCTTAAACTAAGTAAGCACTAAGTAAACCTGGCTTTCACCTTGAAGGTACCTGCCAAACCTAGGTGATCTTGAGCGTGCCGTTTGACAGCGACATGCTACCTGCCATTTGAGGGCTGCCCAAGGTGGGGAGTCTAACAGGAAATCCCTTGCCCAAAGCTAAAATTTTACAAAACTACATTAGTGTAAGGGTAATAAGAAACTTGCTCCACAGAAGAGGACAAGCCTGGGTGCTGGAAATAGGGAAACATTCTCACACATGTGAGAATTTAGGATACCTATGATTTTCAAAAATCTAAATGACCAATAAACATACGAAAAGATGTCGGTTATCAGGGAAATACAAATTAAATGCATGGTAGCTTCCCATATTTATCAGATTACCAAAAAAGGAAGTGGGGATTTAAGCCCCCAAATGCAAATTGATGTCCATGAGAATGTGGAGAAACTGGAACGCTGTCATATACTGCTGACTGGAATATAAATTGGTACAACTACTTGGGAAAATAATTGTGACAGTCATTATCCAGTAAAGATGTGCATTACCTTCAGCCCAGCAATTCCATTTCTAGGTCTCTACTGTGGAAAAGTCAGGCACACGTGCACAAGTACAATGATGCTTATGTGGCAGCAGGCTTATAATTGCACACAATTGGAAACAACCCAAGGATTCATCCTGTTGAGAACATATAAATACATATGTTCAAGCGCTCTAGCTGTGCAATAGAATACTGCTGAGAAAGGAAAATAAATGAGTTCTGTGTCTACTGATATTGATATATCTCAAAATCATAATTAAAGCAATCTGCACAAGTCTGCACAGTATTACCACTGATGTAAATTATGTGAACATGCAAGACAATACTATAAGTCATCTATGGATCTGGAAATACGGAGTAGTAATTATAAAGTATTCACATGAATATTAAATACCAAATTCAGGTTAGTGGTTTCTTCTGAAGAGGGAGGGAGAGAATAGGGTCCATGAGAGAGAAACTAGGGTATTTCAATATATCTGTAATATTTTATTTCTCAAAAAACCTGAAGCAAATGTAGCAAAACATTAAGATTTGCTATAGCTGGGTCAGGTTCTCCAAAGCTCATTGTGTTATTATCCATACTTTTTCTGTGCATTCAAAGTATCTCATGGTATTTAAAAATCAAGAGAGAAAATTTCTCTCTTTATATAAAAGGAGGCCAAAAAACAATACTGTCTTAGGATGAGTGAGGTGGAATTTTGGGTGCAGAGTATTTATTACAGATAGACACTTGTGGAGGAGGGGGGAAGGAAAAGCAGGATTGAGTAGAGGAGACGTTCAAATGCTCTGCAGGCTGGCCCAGCCCACAGGGAGCTCTGGAGGAAATCTGGGCCTTGCCTTTGTACACCCACCTCAATCAGTGGCTGGCTGCAACCTGCCCAGAGGGCATGCCCTTGAGCCAGGCGGTTCTCTGCCTCTGAGGCACCCCTGAGGTGGCTGATAACTGGGCAGCAAGTCCTTCCTTGGGCTTCCTGCCCAGCTCTGTCCACCATATAAAGCATGAAAATGAAGTTTTTTTCCTTCTGTTCCTTTGGCTCACTGTCAGAAAATATTTACAAGTGTATTTACCTGAGAGAGATGAGGTAAACATAAAAAAAAAGCTTTCAAACACATGTGAACAGACTCCATTTTATAGCATATTAGTAGCCTTGACTTTCTAAGTTTGTTTATGGTCTTGTATGCCAGAATTTAAGAGGAAATTGTCATATGCTAAATCATTGGCAAATGCTTTTAACATTATTTTCCTTGTCTTCACAAAGGAGAACAAATATAGGGTCCCCTTATAATTCAGATGCCCAGTTTTGGATGCTGATTTAAGGATTAGCCTTTACAATGTAAGGTTGAACCAGAGTGTGTGGTAAAATATAAATTTTAAATTTATAGGTGGTATCTCTGTGTAATCATCTTAATGAGAATTATTTTAGAAATGATGAGGTGTGTTTTTGTATGACCATGTAATACTGTCTTCCTCATCAGGCAATCTAAGAAGCTGGTAGAGACAGAATTGTCAAATATTTATATCCTGCTCACCCATCTTGGTGCTAGTCCCAAATGGGTGTTCTAGTTATGTTTTGTAGGTGTAATATTTATGATTTTGCAACAAAGTATACATATGTTTTCCTTGTAAATATTCACAGGTATTAGGTAACCTTTACAAATTCCCTGCTTTATATCTTCCTGATATTCTGCTTTCAGTGCTTTAATGACATCCTGCTTATGAGAAGTGTGAGCAAATAATGGGCAGAATTATTTTTATAAAAGTAGCTGGTGATGTTCAATATTTTAGGTCCATGGCCAGTAGTGATATAATGCGGACTTTACTCAGTCTGTATGAATGTTGAAGTAATTACCCAATTTTTAAATGAAAAATGTAGCTACATCATGGGTACATTGATTCTCTTAGCAACTCGACTGCCATAAATGGTTTCTATAGGTGCTTCACTCAAGATTTCTAGTTGACTGACATGGCTAGTTATGTAGAAAAAGGTATTATTAAGCAAGTATTTGTGAATTCCCACATTTGTAGCATGTAACAAGGGCTGGAGAACAAGCTATGAGGTTCAACTTCCAGAAACAGTGTCTAAATCTGTGCCACAAAATTGGGTAAAGAAACCACCAACGCTGCCGCCAAGCGTCAACATAGCAGTTTGCGTGGAGGTCATTTCTGTATTAGGAACTTGACCTTGATGCCTGTTGCAGGGATTGCAGCAAGAAGGTGAAAGAAAATAAGCTTCGTGTTCTGATGTCAGAGTCTTAGTTTTAGAACCTGAGTCCACAGTCTGACATCTTCTTGGCAGAGCCAGTCACCGTATCTCTGCTTCTGAGGGAAGGAATTATGGGACAGTAAGTTCCAACTTCTGCCTTCAAGTGGGAAATTTCCCAACCATTTCCTTGAGAGGATGCTCAAAATGTCATAGGCAGCCACCAACATGATAAAAATCCACTGAAATGGAATTTTTTTGTATGAATGAAAATTTTTTTCTGTACTAATTTGAAACATACTTTAATCCTACCCTGGTAACTTTTGGCCATCGCCAAATGAAGAAAACACAGCAGCCCTCCATCCCTAGTAGCCACTGAACTCAGAACACAAAGGTAATGTGACGGCTGTGAGGATATTTTTGGATTCACAGATGGTCCTTTTCTGGCCCAGCTTGATACAAGCAACTGGTCTTCTGGGATAAGAGTGTATAACAAACAGTTGAGTAAAATAATTGAAAGAATGGAAGTATGTCACAAGAAATTGGATGTTGTTTAAGAGCAAAGTAAGACCAAATGTGAGATAAGCATAAGACTATTTGCCCTTAAAATCAATTGTCGTAGCCTGATACTGAATGTTGTACAGTTATTATCTCTCTGGTCTGTCCTTGCTGAACATTTATTAAGAACAGAGGTCTAGGAAATGTTCAGCAGAGGTCGGAAGCGTCCCACTTTGATCATATTGTACAACATTTTTGAGCCAACTATTATTCATTCAGGCCATGTCCTATATACCCACACCAGCTGGGCTCATTAGAAAAGTATTCTCCGTATCAGAAAGCAGTAAGGAGTTCAGGGACTGTATCTTAAAAATTATTCTAAGAATAGTTTGGAGAATTTACAAAGCCTATGCTGTGAGTAATAGCATGTTTGCCTGATTCCACAGGGAGCTAATACACTTCAATTAAATTGTTTTAAGTTTTTGCATGGCAAACAAATATGTATATATCGTCATAAATAATTTTTAAGGTAGTTTTATTTCTGATTAGTTTCTAGGTTTAGGGTTCATAGACTGGTATTTTGAACTAGCAGTCATTGTCCAATTAAACTACTTACAGTTCGGCATTTGCTTTGAGTAGACTTGCAAGGAGATAATATGGCACAGGGGAGCTTGAGGTGTTACTTGTGGCTTAAAGCCTTTGGAGTATACTCGATTTGATCTATAGATGTTTTATAGCATAGCATCCTTCCTATTAGAATCTTGTCAAGGTAACAGTGAGATAAGTACAAATGAAGTTAAAGCCTCTTCCCCTATGATAGAACTTCCTTGCCTTCATAATGCGGCATACAATGAATAAGATCATTTCTTTAAACAATCTTCCCAGCTTTTAAATACAATTTTAAATTCTATATTGTGGCTCAGACTTTATTTTTTTCTTCCCTTCACACAGTGACACATGAACAATGAACATGTTATTTCATAACAATAGAAAAATTTTATTGCTTATATTGCAGATAAACATAGCAAGACTTTTTGTAGAGTTGGAATGATTTTTTTTTCCTCAACAATTAAAGGCTCTGTATCAGACATGTTAAAGTGATGCTCATGGGAATTTACATTTTTTCAATACAGTATGAAGGACAAAAAAAGTTAGCTCCTAAGGCTGTAGAGCTTACATTGGTTGGTGGGCAGCTGATGTAGACATATCAAGGACTCTGCAGACCTTATATTTAATAGAGCACTGTAGCAGAAGTACTGTTTGCAAACCTCAATTAGAAAAACAGACAGAAAAGCAAATAAATATCTACGTTTCCCATCCCAAACAAAGCTAATATTCTAGTGCCTTTCAGTTTGAAAAAAGTACAAATCAGTAGGTTATCTAGGCCCACAATTCCACCCAAAACTTTTTAATTTCACGAAGCCACACTAGATATAATGCTATGTTTTGGGTATGTTCCTGTGTTTCCTGTGACATGCATTCACATATATATCTGTCTTGGCGCCTTATATGCCTTTTATTTCCTTGAATCACAGGAGCTTCAGTTTCAACGACTCACCCGAGAACTGGAAGTGGAAAGGCAGATCGTTGCCAGTCAGCTAGAGAGATGTAGGCTTGGAGCAGAATCCCCAAGTATCGCCAGCACCAGGTACAGGGCCAACGGCTCTATCTTCTTACATGCCTTCAAGTTCCATGCCTTATTAAGTTGTCCTGGATGCAGCAAATGATTCTCTTAGTGTTGTCACTGTTAACTTGCCTTTCTGAATTGGACACCAAAACTGTCAATTTATTCTAATTTGAGAAGCCTCTTGCAATATTGATTACCCTTCAGTCCCGTGCTTGAAGTGTTTTATATGGCATTGGTAAGTTTCTGTATGCTACCTTTAGAAGTTTGATTTTTTATATGTAGACACAGTTAATGGATGTTTTTCACAGTTAATTACTAATTATTTGGCAAAGCTAATTGAGTTTGAAAACCTGATATTGATTTTTTTAACTAAGAAATATTTCTAAATGATAACATTTAAGTAGCTTTTAAAAATGTTTTCATTTGACCTTGAGTTTTTCTAGAACTCTGTCAAACCACCATACAAAATAATTACTAGATGAAATAATTTAGTGTATTCACATAATAAATTGTAAACCAATATATTACTGAAAAAAGCCATGTTTAATCAGAATTATTGTTTTGTGTTTAAATAGCCTCATAAGCTATTTAAAAACATCATTATTATAAAAAATTAGTGCCATAAGCACCAAATGGTGAAATCACTACTTACCCTATTTGTGGATTTCTTTCTTGTTAAGTACATATTCTAGTAAAGCCTACCATAAAATAACTTCTATTGCTTGCAATTTGAAGCTTGGTTTCTTTACTCCTATGTAGGTATGTACCAACAGTAACTTGTCTCTTTAGTTATTTCTAACATAGTTATTGTTCTACTTGTCAGTATCATCTATTACTCTTAGCCAACAAAGCCTTCTTAGTGAATAGAGTGCTCTCTGTAGTTCCTCCATTCTGGCTAATTATTGCTATGGATTTAAGAACATTAGGCTGTTAAGTTGTGTTCTCGTGAATTTTTTCATCTCTGACCCGTAAGAGTTGTGCATATTGGTATGTTTAGTAAGGCATAAAGTATACAAATAAGATTAATAAAACTTTTAAAACATAAATATTAAATTATGTGATCATTTTTTAGTTATCCACGCAGTTTTGGGGGTTTTTTTTGGAAGGGAAATTACATGCAAGGAGTAAAATTGTAAATCAAATATTTCTAACTCTGGTTTTGTAGTTACTCAATGAAATAAATTTATAAAGGAAGTTAAAATTGTTAAAATTAATTTTAATTCTATTCAGTATTTTTTTTCAATATTTTTAAAAAGCTATCTGTACCTTTAGCACCAAAAAGAACAATTCACAAACTCAATAATATGGTATTGTATATTTTTCCAAAGACATAGACCCACAGATTTAAAAATACATAATTTTATACATAGAAAATTTAATTCAACATTTAACAAATTCAGTTAGGACTTTTATTCTGGCAACTTAGCTAATTAAACTAACATAGAAATTCTCTTGATAAACCCATAGAAATACTTGATATATCAATAAAGCAAGTCAATACATTGAGAAAATGGCAAAATAGAAAGGAAAACCCCCAGATACTAGAAATAGGAAGGAAACTGAAAGCCAGAGCCAGAAGCATTTGAGCTACCTCTGCAGGAGACCTAGGGACAGTCAACCCATCCCCTCCAAAAGCACTAGAGTCTTAGATTTAATACCCATACAGGGACCCAAGAATGAGGCCTTGTATATGTTCAAGATGGTGCATGTGTACTTAAGATTGCTGTATTAAGCTATGACCCTCAAAGGGCTGCACCCATGGTAAACTCCCAAGCTCGTGCCACATGTGGATTTGGAGCCCAAATGTAATTCTTCACGTTGTTCAGAATCACCAGCTGAGAAACTGGCATCACTAAAGATGAGCTCACAATCAGATATTCTAAAACTTGACTCAAAAACACCCAACAATAAGTGAGAATCAACTGAAAGAAGGGTATGATTTAAAACTTGAAGAACGTGCTATCCTTGGAGAAAGTATGACAGGTGTGCACAATATGGCAGGTACAAGGATGTTCATTATAGCATTATTTGCAAAAGTAAGATATGAGAAAGAACATAATTATCATCAGGATGGAAATGGGAAATGAACTGTGGATAAGTGGACTCAAGAACAGTTAAAATGAAGTAATTACGTTACATGTATGAACATGAACATCTTTGCAAAACAGACTTCTGAGTGAAAACCACAAATTGTAGAAGAATAGATGTAGGAGGATATCACTATGAACATATTAAAAATATATGCAGCAGCACTATATAATATTTAAGCAGTGTTCGATATTGTTCATGAATGTATGTATGTGTAGTAAAAGTATAAAAAACATTTTGGACTGACACCAATTGAAGATAGTGGTACCTCTAGGAAGGAATGGAGGAGGAAGCTATCAGAAATTAGGCCTTAGCCAAATCTGTAACATGTTATTTAAAATTTGACATCTAGAGTAAACATGACACAATATTAACATTTGTTTAAATGAGGATGGTGGTTGATATGTGCATGGCTCTTAGATTATTTTCTGCGCCGTAAGTTTTAAAATATTAAATAATTTTAAGGTTACATAGTTGAATTAGCTAATTCCATAGGTTTGTTTAAAATGTTAGCAAAAATACATGTTATAATATTTACTCTGAGTGATTTTGGTGTTTTGTCTCTTGATCTCAGTGCCTAGTGTGGTGTGTAACGTGTCACTGGGCTCCATCAGTGACTTTTGGGTGAATGAATGGATTCTGCAGAAGGGGAAGTTGGGTTGACCAGAGAAAGGGGGAAAGCATGCACAGAGGTATATAGGATTCCCCACTGTGTTTGTATTGGAGCACCAAGGATGTGTCCTAAAAGGGCCTAATGACTTAGGAGGTTGGCAGGGTAAAGCTGGCATCTGATTGGAGAACTGGGAACCAAGGTGATGATAAGTAACCTTCATTAGGTCTTAAAGGAGACCTGTTGAAAGTTGTTTTTGGAGGTAGTTGTCCTGGTAGTGTAGTGCATAGGTCAGAATGAAAAGAGACCAGGCAGCAGGCCAGGAAATCTGTTACGGAATCTTAGGGTTATGAGAAAGGCTGGTTTTGACATTCAGTGAACACTGATTAGAATCATAAATGATCCGTTTTAATTGTCCTACTCTCATCTCACACTGGATTCCCATGTATTCTTGATGCCCCCAACATAATGCTAACCCTTCCTTACAGCCTTTCCCAAGTTTCTCTGTGAAGGTGATCTGTCTTCATCTGAGCTCATAGCTGTTTGTGCCTTTGTCAACTCTCTATGAGGTGGTAAGGCCCACCCCACCCCCACAGCCCTGGCACAGTGCCTGGTGCTCAGCAGGCAGGCATCCAGACGCATGCTCATTGGACGAATCATGAACCTCAGCAAAGCCTCGTGTTTTAAGCTCATCAAGTAAGGGTGCTCCACCATGAGGTTATCTACTTGGCACCTGTGGGTTGCTGCCCGCCCTTTCTCATATCTACCCTCTTTCAGTGTGCTTTTCGGTGGGCCACAAGAAGACCATTGACACACTTAACTGTGCTCTGTGACCACCCGCTTTCCACACTAGCAAGGAGCCCGTTAGAAAGCAATGTTAGTGAGGGAGCATAGGTTTTTGTCACTTGAGAGACCCCTCTGTGTCTTCCGGTCCCCACCAACTGTCACTCTCAGAACAAGAATCTAAAGATAAAGAAAAACAGAAATTAGCTCTCAGACCCAAGGCCTCTTTCTTGTTAGCCATTGCTGATGTTCTCAAAGGAAATTAAAAGTGGGACCACTGCTTATGGCCATGAAGCTTCCTTTGGATTCAGGTTGTTCTTACATGAATTGAGTTTAGCCAGCAAAACAGGGGATTTGATAACTAGTTATCTTTCATATTGTTTTATTTAGATCCTCTGTCAGCATTGGTAAGGTGACCTGTAAGGTTTTCTTAGGTTTCCTAGTCCAAAGATGGTGTTATAATAACACAAAGGGAAATGAAAAGTATATTTTTCTTTACTTTTTCTGTTGTTCAAAGCATTTTCTGTTATTGGCCTTACCCTTTGAGTAAGAAGAAGGAGGCAGTGGCATGAGGTCTTATTTAGTAAAGGATTCTTTTATTGTGATGAATAATATACCATGGAGCCCTCTCCCAAAGGAGTGGCTCTAAAACTGAGCAGTTTGGTTCCCTCACACTTGTAGTACCAATGATGAATTTTTAACCCATGCCATGAGATGTTCTCATTTTCTAGGTGGAGAAACTGAACCTCTGTTTATTTTTATTTAGGAACAGTATCCTGAAAAGTGAACTGCCATTGGCAGTTTATTTGCAGTATGCCTTGTTGCGAACTTAAAAAACAGAAATCATTAAAAATCATTTTAAAATCTTAATGATTAAAGTAATCGCTTAGTTTCTTTATTAATGCCTCCTTGGAAATCTAGTTCTAAACAAGGTTAATAACCCCATTTCTGATACGATTTCTCATTTGCTTTATTTACTCCAAAAAAGCTCTAATAACCCAAGCAATATCAACATATAATGATCCTTAATCTGGAATTGATGGTGCTTATGTCCTAAGATGATATGTTAAGCCAAAAATAATCATTGTGACTTCAAAAAGCCTGAAAGTGAGTTATGAGATTAGTTAATAGAGAAGTTACAGCCTGTGTGCTTTGTGCCAAGTATACTTTAGTTACCTATGTATTTAATATTTCCCCTCATCGAAGGTAGGCTATGGAAATAATAAGGAAATCACAACTTTTCTCCATTTATAATGACTACAGTATAGTTCTTTATATATTTAATATTCACTTCATTTAAAGTGAGCTATGGGATCAATTGATAGAGAAGACACCACTTTTCTTCATTTGTTTTGAGTATACTATAGTTATGTATGTATTTAATATTTTGCCTCATTCCAAAAGTATTTGAAACCTCTTTTAAAAATACAAAAATCAAAAATGGAGTGAGGAAGTGAGAGCAAATGGAAGATAATGATTAGAAAAATAAGATGAAACCAAGGTAAGATAGTATAAACATGTATGTTGCTAACATTCCCTGCATTTGCTAAAAGTAGGGAGCCACTTTGGCTCTGAGTGACCTAGTACCCATCCTAAAGAGAGAAACATGAATGAATTATATTCAAAATGTCTGTTGGATAAAACCAAACCAGGTTGCTCAGGAAAATCTGCCATTCCTGGGGCCAAGACTTGAGTGCTTTCTCCTGTGAGTCGCCACTGAGAGACCACTTGTGATGTGGCAAACAGCATCCTTGGTCGTCTCTCTCTGTATGAAATCAGGCTCATAGGTTTCTTTCTTATACTGCTAAATGGACTATAAATAGATAGAATAGCACCTTACCTGGATGTAATTCTCCAGGAGGCCAAATCTGACACTCCGGTTTCACTCAGAGATGGTATTTAGCATATCATCAGATGGATGGGTTAATTTCAGGCCCCCAGTCAGGCAGCATGCCACAACGACTGTTTCTGTCTGCCATGCTTTTTATGGTCATGGGTAACAACAGGTCCTGTGTCACAGGCCACTGTGCAGCTACCTGCTGTGTGTGCCCTGACAAGGGACATGGCCCTCATGGGATGCTGAGGTGTGTACAGCTCATCTCAGGAGAATCTCAGCACAGTTAACTCAGAGGGAAGTTTGCTCTTTCAGCCTCTTGCCTCCCATGGGTTAAGCAACAACCTTCAAATTCAAATTTTGATGAGCATGGAATGTATTCTTTTTCTCCTCGCAGCATCATCAGTGGGGTTTCTTTCTGACATTAGTCTAGGTTAGATTTCACTGGGGGATAAGATGACAGTAAAAGGTCCCGGTAGCCCACAGTGAGGGGTCCAGCTCCTCACCCCAGGATTTCCCCTGCCCACCTCCGCTCCCAAGGGCAAAGGAAGGGACAGGGGTGGCCAGAGCAGTATTCTTCCTCTGTTTTGGGGTTTTGGTTTTATTTTGTTTTTTTACTGACTGTGGAGTTAAATAATGCTCATTTCAGACAACTTGTATAATTCAAAAAAGTATAGAGTAAAACCCATAATTCTACCATTCAGAGACAACCATTTTATTTTCAAGTCACGCTTATTGAAGTGTAATTTACTTAGAGTAAAATTCACCGTTTGTAACATACAGTTTTATGATTTTTGATATTTTTGGCATGTGGTTGTATAACCACCACCACAAAGAACATTTCCACTAACCCCAAAAAAGAGGCAACCACTTTTAAGTGTTTGCTGAACTTCATTCTCTTCAATTTATTTTTTTTTAATTTAAGTTTGAGGTCATTCCCCCTGGCTACCCTTGTGTCTTGTTCCTAAAGTCCCACTTTGACATGCCAGGCCTAACTTTTAATGGCTCCCACTTGCCTGAGGAATTCCCAATGGGACAAAAAACTTGAGGCTGAGGGGCGCCTGGGTGGCTCAGTCAGTTAAGCGTCTGCCTTCAGCTCAGGTCATGATCCCAGGGTCCTGGATTGAGCCCCGCATGGGGCTCTCTGCTCAGCGGGGAGCCTGCTTCTCCCTCACACTCTCCCTCTGTGCTTTCTCTCTCTCTCTCTCTCTCAAATAAATAAATAAAATCTTAAA